>NC_083574.1:106648420-106825920 GCF_027579695.1 Neoarius graeffei | reverse complement strand
TCCTGCACTTGATACAGCTCTTCAGCTCACATCACGACTAATCACCACTGTTCCTGATGACCAATCACTAAACACCAGTGTTCCTGATGGCCAATCACCACTGTTCCTGATGGCCAATCAGCACTGTTCCTGATGACCGATCACTAAACACCACTGTTCCTGATGACCAATGAGCACTGTTCATGATAACCAATCACCACTGTTCATGATAACCAATCACCACTGTTCATGATGACCAATCAGCACTGATCCTGATGACCAATCATTAAACACCACTGTTCCTGATGACCAATCATTAAACACCACTGTTCCTGATGACAATCATGAAACACCACTGTTCCTGATGACCAATCACCAGTGTTCCTGATGACCAGTCACCAGTGTTCCTGATGACCAATCAGCACTGTTCCTGATGACCAATCACCAGTGTTCCTGATGACCAATCAGCACTGTTCCTGATGACCAATCACCAGTGTTCCTGATGACCAATCAGCACTGTTCCTGATGACCAATCACCAGTGTTCCTGATGACCAATCACTAAACACCACTGTTCCTGATGACCAAACAGCACTGTTCCTGATGACCAATCACCAGTGTTCCTGATGACCAATCACCAGTGTTCCTGATGACCAATCAGCACTGTTCCTGATGACCAATCACCAGTGTTCCTGATGACCAATCAGCACTGTTCCTGATGACCAATCATTAAACACCACTGTTCCTGATGACAATCATGAAACACCACTGTTCCTGATGACCAATCACCAGTGTTCCTGATGACCAGTCACCAGTGTTCCTGATGACCAATCAGCACTGTTCCTGATGACCAATCACCAGTGTTCCTGATGACCAATCAGCACTGTTCCTGATGACCAATCACCAGTGTTCCTGATGACCAATCAGCACTGTTCCTGATGACCAATCACCAGTGTTCCTGATGACCAATCACTAAACACCACTGTTCCTGATGACCAAACAGCACTGTTCCTGATGACCAATCACCAGTGTTCCTGATGACCAATCACCAGTGTTCCTGATGACCAGTCAGCACTGTTCCTGATGACCAGTCAGCACTGTTCCTTATGAGCAATCACTAAACACCAGTGTTCCTGATGACCAATCAGCACTGTTCCTGATGACCAAACAGCACTGTTCCTGATGACCAATCACCAGTGTTCCTGATGACCAATCACCAGTGTTCCTGATGACCAATCACTAAACACCACTGTTCCTGATGACCAATCAGCACTGATCCTGATGACCAATCAGCACTGTTCCTGATGACCAATCACCAGTGTTCCTGATGACCAGTCAGCACTGTTCCTGATGACCAGTCAGCACTGTTCCTTATGAGCAATCACTAAACACCAGTGTTCCTGATGACCAATCAGCACTGTTCCTGATGACAAATCAGCACTGATCCTTATGACCAATCAGCACTGTTCCTGATGAACAATCAGCACTGTTCCTGATGACCAATCACTAAACACCACTGTTCCTGATGACCAATCAGCACTGTTCCTAATGACCAATCAGCACTGTTCCTGATGACCAATCAGCACTGTTCCTGATGACCAATCACTAAACACGACTGTTCCTGATGAACAATTACCAGTGTTCCTGATGACCAATCACCACTGTTCCTGATGAACAATCACCAGTGTTCCTGATGAACAATCACCAGTGTTCCTGATGAACAATCACTAAATACCACTGTTCCTGATGACCAATCACCACTGTTCCTGATGATCAATCACTGAACATCACTGTTCCTGATGACCAATCACTAAACACCACTGTTCATGATTACCAATCACCAATCACCACTGTTCCTAATGACCAATCACCACTGTTCCTGATAACCAATCACTAAACACAACTGTTCCTGATAACCAATCACTAAACACCACTGTTCCTGATGACCAATCACTAAATACCACTGTTCCTGATAACCAATCATTAAACACCACTGTTCCTAATGACCAATCACCACTGTTCCTAATGACCAATCACCAATCGCCACTGTTCCTGATGACCAATCACTTATCATCGCTGTTCCTGATGACCAATCACTAAACACCACTGTTCCTGATGACCAATCACCACTGTTCCCAATGACCAATCACCACTGTTCCTAATGACCAATCACCACTGTTCCTGATGACCAATCACTTATCATCACTGTTCCTGATGACCAATCACTAAACACCACTATTCCTGATGACCAATCAGCACTGTTCCTGATGACCAATCAGTAAATACCACTGTTCCTGATAACCAATCACTAAACACCACTGTTCCTGATGACCAATCACTAAACACCACTGTTCCTGATGACCAATCACTAAACACCACTGTTCCTGATGACCAATCATTAAACACCACTGTTCCTGATGACCAATCATTAAACACCACTGTTCCTGATGACCAATCACTAAACACCACTGTTCCTGATGACCAATCACTTATCATCACTGTTCCTGATGAGCAATCACTAAACACAACTGTTCCTGATAACCAATCACTAAACACCACTGTTCCTGATGACCAATCACTTATCATCACTGTTCCTGATGACCAATCACTAAACACAACTGTTCCTGATAACCAATCACCACTGTTTCTGATGACCAATCATTAAACACCACTGTTCCTGATGACCAATCACCACTGTTTCTGATGACCAATCATTAAACACCACTGTTCCTGATAACCAATCAACACTGTTCCAGATGACCAATCAACACTGTTCCTGATGACCAATCACCAATCACCACTGTTCCTAATGACAATCACTTATCATTGCTGTTCCTGATGACCAATCACTAAACACCACTGTTCCTGATAACCAATCAGTAATCATCACTGTTCCCAATGACCAATCACCAATCACCACTGTTCTCGATGACTAATCACGAATCACCACTGTTCCTAATGATCAATCACTAATCACCACTGCTGTAGAACTCGAGACTGGTCTCAAGACAACTTTTTGAATTTCTCGGTCTCATCTCAGAATCGACTGCATTTTTCCTTGGTCTTGTCTCGGTCTCAGACATAGAGGACTCGGGATTTTATTTCAAGGCCAGTCAAGACCACAACTGCGTGGATTTCACTAAATTGCTTGTATTAGTTCTGGGTCTGACTTTAAACTGGAACCGGTGGTGAGTCTCAGGTCCAGGAGGACTTGAGTATTGGGGAAAGTGGAGTGACCCCTTAATCAGCATTGCTCCCAGGTCTGCTCTGACCCGGAGTGGTCGCACCTGCCTGGGTTCCAGCTATGGGTTAAATAGTACATCACTGGCAGCAGGGCGCTTTTCGGTGCAATGTGGCAGATGAACCCAACAGGGTCAATGGCACACCACCAGATGGCATGTGGAAGAGCCACTCAAATGGCCAATGGATGGCATCACTCGGTAAGTCAGTTGTCACTGTGAGGCAACTTCCATACCCGTCAGGTCTGTGGCACTTTTGTGCACCACTTGGCATCAGGTCTGGAGGTCCAGAGAGACAAAACGATGGGGGCACAACATCGTTTGTCTTACCTTACTGTGCAAGGTGCTTCGTTAGGCCTTATGTTGCTCTGGTGCAGGCCTCACAGCCCATCTGCATTTCTGCGCATCCTAATGAAGCAGTCGTCATAGCTAGTGATGGACAGCTGACTAAATTGCCTGTGTTATGTCTGATTTGTTTGTCCACATCGTTACTGTGATTGGATGCAAAACTTCCTGCTTCAAATACGACCAATAATGTCACTCATTGCTAATTCAAAATTTTCATTACTCTTAATGGCCGTCATCCCTCCCCCGCCCCCTTCACACACACACTGGTCTGGTTCTCGTCTTGACTCCATCTTGCCCTGCCTTGGTCTTAACCCCTCAAAGTCTTGGTCTTGACTGTCTCGATACACTTTGGTCTTGGTCATGACTTGGTCTCAGTTTAGGTGGTCTTGACTACAACTCCATTAAACACCATTGTTCCCAATCACCAGTCACTGATCACCACTGCTCCTGATGACAACTGCTGTTTACTGAAGCTACAACATCATCATGTAAATCGCATCTTACGCTACAATACCTCATCAAGTCATGGCATTTATTTAGTGCAATCACTATAGTAATAAGGGCGGCACGGTGGTGTAGTGGTTAGCGCTGTCGCCTCACAGCAAGAAGGTCCGGGTTCGAGCCCCGGGGCCAGCGAGGGCCTTTCTGTGTGGAGTTTGCATGTTCTCCCCGTGTCCGCGTGGGTTTCCTCCGGGTGCTCCGGTTTCCCCCACAGTCCAAAGACATGCAGGTTAGGTTAACTGGTGACTCTAAATTGAGTGTAGGTGTGAATGTGAGTGTGAATGGTTGTCTGTGTCTATGTGTCAGCCCTGTGATGACCTGGCGACTTGTCCAGGGTGTACCCCGCCTTTCGCCCGTAGTCAGCTGGGATAGGCTCCAGCTCGCCTGCGACCCTGTAGAAGGATAAAGCGGCTACAGATAATGATGATGATAATGACTAGAGTAATAAAATACAGATATAATAGCAAACACACTAAACAGTGTGTATGTGAAAACAGCCTAATGGTGTCCATTTAGTCATATTCACACTGTTCGTTTGTCAAAGTGGCATCAAAACCATAGTGGAGAATTTCCAGGTGATCAAGATTATACCCAGAACACACCAACAGGATGGTGTTTATTAATAAACTGTGTAGTTAACCAAACTCATTATTAAATATTACTCATTTCCCTTAGATCAGAGGTTTGAATCGTAATCCAGATGCAGCGCTGTGTCACATGAGGATGATAAACACACAGATCAGATGACCTGAAAATTACACAAAACTGATTTGGGTTGGGTTTCTTTTCCAAGTCAGTGTGTCATTGAAGTAACTCAGAGTTCATCCTCTGCCTGGCTTGTTTCTCTTCATGTTAAAGTTATCCCAGGGATATCTTTTATCCCTGTCTTCCTGTCCTGTTCCCCCTCTGTAAGGACAGGTTGATGGTCAATTTCACTGGTAACAGTGACAATAAAGGGTTCATTAATTCATTGATTCATTAATGATCTTTCAGGATTTGTAGTGTGTTTTGGTGAGTATGTGAGAAAGTATGTTATTTTATTATTTATTATTTAGCCTCTTACTGTATCTTCTGCCAAAAGGTTTTGTTTTGTTTAGTTTTTTCACCAAATCTAAACCTTAGACAATTCAGGATTTCAGTTGTGCTGTTACTTTAAGTTACTGTCATGGTTTACTTCCTATAAATAAGTATTGTATGTGTTGTGTAATTGATGTATATTTGGTTATGCTGACTCATTCATACTTCCTGGTCAGATAAAGATGAAGCAAGTGCTGTAAACCTGCTGCTAAATAATTTCCTCATTCATAACACACACACACACACACACACTAAAGGACTTGTTTTCAATATTTATCACACAATTGGGTCATTATGCAGTCTCATCTCATCTCATTATCTGTAGCCGCTTTATCCTGTTCTACAGGGTCGCAGGCGAGCTGGAGCCTATCCCAGCTGACTACGGGTGAAAGGCGGGGTTCACCCTGGACAAGTCGCCAGGTCATCACAGGGCTGACACATAGACACAGACAACCATTCACACTCACATTCACACCTACGCTCAATTTAGAGTCACCAGTTAACCTAACCTGCATGTCTTTGGACTGTGGGGGAAACCGGAGCACCCGGAGGAAACCCACGCGGACATGGGGAGAACATGCAAACTCCGCACAGAAAGGCCCTCGCCGGCCACGGGGCTCGAACCCGGACCTTCTTGCTGTGAGGCGACAGCGCTAACCACTACACCACCGTGCCGCCCGTCATTATGCAGTATTACAATGAAACCATGACACTGTCTCCAGGTCTGGACATACAGTTAGGTCCATATATATTTGGACACTGACACTAATTTTGTTTTTTTACCTGTTTACTGAAACATATTCAAGTTATAGTTATATAATGGACATGGAGATAAAGTCCAGACTTTCAGCTTTCATTTGAGGGTATCCACATTAAAACTGGATGAAGGGTTTAGGAGTTTCAGCTCCTTAACATGTGCCACCCTGTTTTTAAAGGGACCAAAAGTAATTGGACAATTGACTCAAAGGCTATTTCATGGGCAGGTGTGGGAAATTCCTTTGTTATGTCATTCTCAATTAAACAGATAAAAGGCCTAGAGTTGATTTGAGGTGTGGTGCTTGCATTTGGAAGATTTTGCTGTGAAGAAAACATGCGGTCAAAGGAGCTCTCCATGCAGGTGAAACAAGCCATCCTTAAGCTGCGAAAACAGAAAAAACCCATCCGAGAAATTGCTACAATATTAGGAGTGGCAAAATCTACAGTTTGGTACATCCTGAGAAAGAAAGAAAGAAAGAAAGAAAGAAAGAAAGAAAGAAAGCACTGGTGAACTCAGCAATGCAAAAAGACTTGGATGCCCACAGATGACAACAGTGGTGGATGATCACAGAATAATTTCCATGGTGAAGAGAAACCCCTTCACAACAGCCAACCAAGTGAACAACACTCCAGGAGGTAGGCGTATCAATATCCAAATCTACCATAAAGAGAAGACTGTATGAAAGTAAATACAGAGGGTTCACTGCATGGTGCAAGACACTCATAAGCCTCAAGAATAAAAAGGCTAGATTGGACTTTGCTAAAAAACATCTAAAAAAGCCACCACAGTTCTGGAAGAACATTCTTTGGACAGATGAAACCAAGATCAACCTCTACCAGAATGGTGGAAAGAAAAAAGTATGGTGAAGGTGTGGTACAGCTCATGATCCAAAGCATACCACATCCTCTGTAAAACACGGCGGAGGCAGTGTGATGGCTTGGGCATGCATAGCTGCCAGTGGCACTGGGTTACTAGTGTTTATTGATCATGTGACACAGGACAGAAGCAGCCGGATGAATTCTGAGGTATTCAGAGACATACTGTGTGCTCAAATCCAGCCAAACTGATTGGCCGGCATTTCATAATACAGATGGACAATGACCCAAAACATAAAGCCAAAGCAACCCAGGAGTTTATTAAAGCAAAGAAGTGGAATATTCTTGAATGGCCAAGTCAGTCACCTGATCTCAACCCAGTTGAGCAGCATTTCACTTGTTAAAGACTAAACTTCAGACAGAAAGGCCCACAAACAAACAGCAACTGAAAACCGCTGCAGTAAAGGCCTGGCAAAGCATTAAAAAGGAGGAAACACAGCGTCTGCTGATGTCCATGAGTTCAAGACTTCAGGCAGTCATTGCCAACAAAGGGTTTTCAACCAAGTATTAGAAATGAACATTTTATTAACAATTATTTAATTTGTCCAATTACTTTTGAGCCCCTGAAATGAAGGGATTGTGTTTAAAAAATGCTTTAGTTCCTCACATTTTTATGCAATCATTTTGTTCAACCCACTGAATTAAAGCTGAAAGTCTGAACTTCAACTGCATCTGAACTGTTTTGTTCAAAATTCATTGTGGTAATGTACAGAACCAAAATTAGAAAAATGTTGTCTCTGTCCAAATATTTATGGACCTAACTGTATGGACATAGAGGAGTATGGTATGCATTTGGTGTGGTATGGTCCCTCAAGCTTTATCCTGTTCAGGGTCATGGAAAATCCAGAGCCCATCCCAGGAACACTGGGTTTGAGGCAGGAACATGCCCTGGATGGGACACCAGTCTCTCACAGGGCAACAAACATTCACATAATTATTCACACCTAAGGGCAATTCATCTTAGCCAATCCACCTACTTTCATGATTTTGGAAGGTGAAAGGAAACCAGAGAACCCAGAGGAAACACGAACATGGGGAGAACTAGCAAAACTCCACGTAGACAGTAACCCAGCTCAGGATCAAACCCAACACCCTGAAGCCATGATGTGCCACCTTGCTCTGCCCTTTAATGCATGCCAAAACAACAAAATGACACTGTTTAAGTCATACTTAAAGCAGATACGCAGAGCCATGGCCTCACTTTCGTTTATAAACGCCTTGAGACCTCAAGAATGGCACAGGAATAGTTTTAAGTGTTAACAATAAATCTAATATAGTAATTTTTATGATTAAAGTGATTTATATACTGTAGGTAGCGGTCTGAGTGAATGACGTTGACGTCCGTAACGTCACAGCAGGAAGTCTATCGGTCTCATCGCCATTTCCGCTATACTAAACCACAGAGCTGACTGCAACTTCAATCCTCCATTTTGAGCTAATTTATCGCCATGCCATGTAGATGTGTTTTTGGCCGGTGCAGCAACACGACAGAAGGTGGCTTTACGTTGCATTCATTGCCCAAGAATGTTCAAACTGCAAAGATTTGGACGCGTTTTGTGAGAAGTTCACAGGCACATTGGGCGGCTACGAAGTGGTCTCTCCTCTGCTCTGCACATTTTACTGAAGACTCGTATGAGACTCTGATCTGTTGAGGAGTGTTGGCTATAAGTCCGTATTGAAAGAGGGTGCAGTACCAACAATTAAAGAAAAAGAAAACTACAAGAAGAGGAAAGTATTTATTTTATTTATTTTTATTTTTTTAAAGTGAGTTCAGTTGCACCAGTCCTCCTGGAGAGTGAGCCGAGGGTTGTTGCTAAAACCTGGGATGGAACTGGATGTGACATATCGCTTGGGCAGTGACCTCCCCGCGGTTGTTGCTAAAACTGGTGACATCCCATTCCATCCTGGGTTTTAGTAATTGCCTGAGCCAAACAGTAATGGCGGAATACACAGTATGGAGAGAATGAGTGGAGCAGCCGTCTGATTTCTAAACTGGATATTGCTGCCATCTCGCCCTTACATGGAAGAAGTGAATGAACGGAGAACTGAACAAACAACTGAAAGTCAGATTGTTTCAAAACAATCGGCCACAAGGTCGGCCTTCAAGAAGCGAGAACACAGACGGGTAAGCTCCGACTCTCATTTGGATACAAAAACAACACTCGTTGTTTATCTGCATTTAGATTAATCCATGTAACTTGTATTGTGTGTTTAAGTTAGCGGTATAAGATTATTTAATTTGCTTCAGAATGTGATTGTCTCAGTTTGTCTGATTATTTAATGAGCCTTTTACGTTTTATCAGTGAAAATGCATGCATGTACATGTATGCTGCATACGTTATAACACCCATCCTGTTTTAATGAGAGTCAACCCACAATCAGTGAAGTCAAATCAGTCTTAGTTGAGCGAGTCGGTAACAGTTTTTCTTACTTTCACCATAAATTTTTATTTTTATGACTTTGGTCTATAGCTGTAAAAGGCCTCGGCCTTAAAACCAGTTACCGCTGTGACGTCACGCACTCAGGGCTGGCTGGCTCAGCGGGGCAGCTCCAATGACAACTTTGTGATCAATTTTAAATCTCAAAAATATATATTTTTATTCCCATTTATGAAACATACAAGAGTCAAGGATGGAGATACTATCCACTCAGAAATGTATTTAAAAATAAAGGCTCTGTGTATCTGCTTTAAGTTCTGCATGAAATCAGGTACTGGGTAGTACATCATCTTAAAGGCACCATCACGTATGGAGGAGGTGGAGTGGTGGTTGCTCAGGGCTTAATAGCCTGGGCCCGCCCATCCTAAGCGTGACGCAACACAAGGGCCTGCTGTGAGCTTATGGCCCTTTTCCACTACCCTTTTTCAGCTCACTTCAGCTTGCTTCAGCTCACTTCAGCCCGACACGGCTCGCGTTTCAACTACCTTAGAGCAGCACGACTCAGCTCGCTTCAGCCCTGCTTAGCCCCTAAAACTCGCACGGTTTTGGAGTGGGGCTGAAGCGAGCCAAACCGAGCCGAGTGGGGCTGGGGCGTGAGGAGACACTCCCCTGTGCACTGATTGGTGAGGAGGAGTGTCCTCACATGCCCACACATGCCCCGCGAGCACGCTGGGATCTGTAAACACCGCAAACCCGGAAGAAGAAGAATTACGAATTACGAGAATTTCTGAAGCCTTATGCACCTCGCCTCATCTATACACTCTTGCCAGTATCTGTTGGCGTTGTCGGTGACAACAAGCCACAGCACCAAGACCAGCAACACTAACGACTCCATGTTTATTGTTTACTATCCGGGGCGTGAGACTACCGCTTAAAAGATCAGTGATGTCACTGTTTGCGCTGCCTAACGACATCATGTGACGTCCACCCACTTTCGCTAACTCCACCCAATGTGTCCACCCACTTCCAGCCAGCACGGTTCAGCGCGGTTGTAGTCGAAATGCAACTCCAACAGCCCCGCTCAGCTCGACTCAGCCCAACTCAGCACGGCACGGCTCAGCCCAACTCAGCCGCGTTGGTAGTGGAAAAGCGGCATTAGTCTGGCCAGGCAAGCTATCTACAGCTCTTCCAAGCTCCCGAAAAATCGGGAACCAATCAACTTTGAGCATCTCCAACGGCCCTGGGTAGAGGCGTGTTCAAGGCACTGATGTAGTAGAACTGCGACCGGAAGCCATAGATTGTTTACAGAATCTATGCCGGAAGCGCTTCATTCACGCTTCCGCGTCTATTACGCATAGATGCTGTATTGAAAGCATTCAACGGGAAGTTCTCATTGAAAACGGAGCAAAGAGCAGCCCTGGAGGTATTTATTGAAAGGAAGGACGTTTTCGCCTTGCTCCCGACCGGCTTCGGTAAGAGTTTAATCTACCAGTTAGCCCCGTCGCGTCGCATACGTCAGAGGAAAGAGTGATGTGATTGGTTTAAGCTTCGTCACAGCCTTTTCTGGCTTCGACCAGTAGCAAACTGAGGCATTTCAGGGAGGCGGGTCAACCACGGGCTCTGGGAAACGGTTGGGCTTAATATCTTGGCCAGACCAAATGCTTGGAGAGCTTTGTCGCGTTAGCCAGACTAAGGGCTTAAGGCTATGGGTTACTCATCAGCATATCAATGGTTCAAGCTCCAGCAATACCAAACTTCCTCTGCCATTGTTGAGTAATGAATGAATGAATTTATTTTTATTTCGAACATGTATAAAAAAATGTATGTAACTATTTGTACATACAAAAGAAAGACAACAAGAAAGTGACAAAAAAATAAATAAAATAACATAAAGAGCTAAGACATTACAATACATCGCACATTGTTCGAAAAAGGAGTGGGAGGAAGTACAATACTTTTTTAACCTTCATCCTACCAAGTGGGGTCCATCTGGACCCCGCACCTATATGTTTGTTTGCCATTTTAAAAATATGTGACATACTGCCTCACCGTTTTATGAATTTGTCGGAATTTATGTCTTAATTAAAACACTAAAGCACCGGAAGATCAACTTTTTGCATTGTGAAGGTATAATTAATTTGTTACTGGGGTCCAACTGGACCCCAGAGTAAAGTTTATCTGTCTTTCATTTTATAATTGAATAGCACACTGAAAGTTAACTTCTTTTATTTCTTTTATGTTCCATAATGAAACTACCAAGGCATTCCTTCTTGGGGTCCGTGTGGACCCCACTGCTGCAATAAGCACAGGCTGCAAAACAAAAGCCCTAAATTATTTTACAATTACTTTTTTGTTTTAAATTCTGTAAGAAAAGACTTAAGTTGTAATCCAGAATGTTTTACAGCTGCATGAGCTGCAAAAATCATGTATATAATGCCAATTTTTTTTGTGGCGCTATAATTTGCTACATGTATGCTAGTTATTGCAATATTATTGCAATGTTATTGCATTTATAATACATCATTGATATTCAGCCATAGTGGATTTTGTTCTTCAATAAAGTTATGTCTGTTTGCTGCATTGAATTGGTTCTTACTGCATTGATTTCAAGGTATTCCCTCCTGGGGTCCATACAGACCCCGCCTGGTAGTTTGTGTATGTAAAATTTGCTGGTAGGATGAAGGTTAAGTGTGTTCTTTATGCCTTGGGCCCTTTAGTGTATTGCTGTCATTAATACAAGATGTTCTGAACAAAACTTATCTGGTGATTTTGTCTTTATAAGCTTTAATTTTAAAGAAAAGTATTGGGGTCCAAACGGACCCCACATGGTAAGATTAAGGTGTAAAATAGCATGGTAGGATGAGGGTTAATTTCCCACCCCTTTTTAACTACCCCGAAATCCAAACTACATTAATACACCTATAAAAATATATACCATATATCCACTTCATGAATATCCATATAAATATTTAATTACAAAAATAAATATATACTACATACCATATATACACTTCATAAATATCTATATAAATATATAATTACAAATATATATATATATATATATATATATATATATATATATATATATATATATATATATATATATATATATATATATATATACACTGGGTGCGATTTGCTGGGGGGATGGTGGGGATCATCCCCCTCTCTGGTTTTTATCTCTGCTGAAAAAAAGTCCTCGGGGACAACCCCGTCAATAAAACAAACAAACCAAAAAAAAAGTTGACATGACAGGCATGTTGTGACACAGTTTTCTATGGTCGACATTGCACTCACTTTCAAAATGACCCGAAGTGGCAGCTTTGATGTTCACGAACGTCCCCAGCAAATAGATACATTGTAGATAATAACAATATCTTTGCATTCTATGCAGGGATGCAAACAGCGCGCCTTTTGGCGGATGCCGCCTTTTTCACGGCCGATTTTTTTTTTAGGGGGGGCGTTGGAGTGTCTGATTATAATTTCAAAGTAAATTCTGTATTAAAATTACTAAATAAGCAAATCCGTTACAGTCCATGAAACAGGAAGTATACACAGCAAAATCCCCAGTGTTGAATTAACACCCAGAGTGTTGATTTAACACCCTACTGTGTTTATATAGGTCCAATTGGACACAAATTAACTCTGAAAGTGTTAATTCAACACTGAGGAATTTGCTGTGTAAGGATGAGAAAAAAAACAGTTTAAATCGGAAAGCTGCGCACAATGTGAACTGCGCCATCAGAGCAAACTGTTCATTTAGTATTCATGTATTTCAGTGATTTTCGAGTCACTGTCCATTTAATCCGGAGGGAGAGAAACATCACAGCAACGCGACAAGCAGTGCGAACTTTGTTGTGTGTTAGTGTTCGTGTATTTAGTCAGAGAGATAGGAAGATGAATTTACTATCTCTGGTTTAGTGTTCGTTTTCATTTAGTGTTATTCATTTGATATCATCGGATGTTATTGAGCTGTTAGCCTATTGTTACCTTAATTTTGTGATGTTTCATGATTAAAAAAAAAACATCCCCCCTTCTGTTTTTTTGACAAATCGCACCCTGTATATACCATATATACACTTCATAAATATCTATATAAATATATAATTACAAAAATAAATATCTACTACATACCTATCCCTGTAAATATGAATATATAAACTATCCCCGTAAATAAATATATACCATATACTAAGTTAGTCCTATTATAACAATCACCCCTATTCTATTTATCCCTCATCATCCTCCGTTAACATACTTCCTCTTCTATATACTTGTTTAAAAATATTTTTGTACCTTTTTTTAAACAGATTTATATTTGCACTTTGTTTTATTTCTGTCTCCAGTCTGTTCCATAAAGTCACCCCACAGCTCGATACGCACATGCTTTTCATATTTGTTCGAACCTTTGGTCGAAACCATCCTGATTGGTTTACAAACATCCAAACTCATTTCAGGGAGGTGTTGTGACACATGACTTTTTTCCCATCAGCGGGGGGTGTGTGTGTGTGTGTGTGTGTGTGTGTCACTACACCTCCCTGAAATGAGTCTGGATGTCTGTAAACCAATCAGGATGCTCTTTGTCTAGCATGCGCTACATGAACAGGCACATGCGCAGTCTCTCTCGCGCTCCCTCGTGCACTCCATCATATGCACGATGCAGACATTAATGTTTCAGGTGCACACTCTTGCGCTAGATTCCGGAAGACATTCTCCAATTTGTGGGCATCAGGGAGCCACTATCAATATGCGGGAGACTCCCGGAACTTCTGGGAGGCTTGGGATGTCTGTACTAGACAGTGTTTATGTAGAGAGCATGCGCACTAGACAGCGTTTATGTAGAGCGCATACACACTTCAATCAATCAATCAATCAATCAATCAATCAATCAATCAATCAATCAATCAATCAATCAATCAATCAATCAATCAATCAATCAATCAATCAATCAATCAATCAATCAATCAATCAATCAATCAATCAATCAATCTTTTATTTCAGTTACATATAAACATATAATAGACTACACGAGTCTGCAAATAGCGCACTGCTAATCAAGGCAGACTCATGTTTACAAAGAAAAAAAACATTTTATATGAATTAATATAATACTTAAATAAGTATGAAAAAGATAAAACATACTTGACAAATTAACAACTATTTGGTAACAAAAAGAAAAAGAGGAGACAATAGTTGTTATTCAATATAAAAGTACAGTAATATATCATTCAATAACATTGAAAAAAAATATATAGAGAGAGAGGTATACTTGTCATACTGATAATAATTCATGCATGGTATTAAATAATATTTAAAGTTAAAACTAAGATAAATAAATAAATAAATAAATATAGCTCTTAATTATATATAGAAATAAAGTTATGTAGAAAGAAAGAGTTTGGAGATGTCAACATCATATCCATATCTACTTAAATCAGAAAAAAGGTGGTGTCTGACTTTTTTCTTGAACGACAATTTAGATGAAGATCTTCTAGAAGTTGGAATCTGGTTCCATACCCTAACACCAACACGGGAAAATGAGTTCTTTTGTAGATTTGTACGAGAATACTGAGTATATAAGTTCTTGGAGTAAGATGACCTAGTGTTATAAGAATGGATACTAGAAATAGAAGAAAATAATTTACAAATGTTTTTTTTGTCATTAAAATTTTTATTTTGTTTTTACATAGCAATTACAGAAAGAAGACATAACATACAAAAACACATATCGGCGGCAGCAACACAGAACATGACATATCTCCCCAATTATCCATTCATAGGCACATTAAAGCACATACATACTACATACTCACAATAAGTATACAACACACCTCAAGTTCTTTAAGAGTTCACTCCAACACTATAATCAAAATGCACCCATACATGGCTAGCTTTACTTGGTTCCTTCTGTACCCTTGAAATCATGGCTTCAAAAGCAGCTGTCTCTGACATAAGTTGAAGCCATTCTTTTATTTCTGGTCTATAAGGACTCTTCCATTTTCGTAGAATAATCCTAGCCGCTACCAGAAAGCCTGTCATCACAAGTCTGCCTTCAGCTTTTGGTATACCCACTGGCATCAAGGATTTATCTCCTAGCAGGCAGAATTGTGCGGACTCTGGCAAAGGTTGACCAAACCAGTCCTCAAATTTTTTCAATATTGCCTTCCAGAAGGGCATTATTAGGGGGCAATCCCACAGTGCATGTAGAAGTGTACCCACCTCTTTCTTGCACTTCCAACACTTACTGTCCTTTATTAAACCCATTCGAAATAGCTTACTTGGTGTAAAATAATACCTATGCACAATTTTATAATGAATAAATTTGTTTCTAGCATCCCTTGTAACTCTTCCAACATTTAAAATAATGTTTTTCCACACCTCCTCATTAATGTCTGTATCAAGATCTTTCTGCCACATAATCCTTAAGTTTTCACACATTCCCATTTGAATTGTTGACATTTTACTATAGAAAACAGATGCAGAGTGCACATGTAAAATAGGTGGAGCATTAAAAAACTGTTGCACTACATTATCCTCTTTCTTTTCTCTTTCCAAACCAAAAACAGATCCAACAGAACTTCTCAATTGTAGGTACCTCCAAAAATCCCCTTTATCATTTAAGTTGAATTGTTGTTTGAGATCCTCAAAAGACAGAAATGTCTGATCTCTATATAGATCCTGAACAATACGTACACCCTTCCCCAACCAAGTTGGCCATAAGAATACCTTTTTACCTATGCAGATAGATGGATTATTCCATATAGAAGAGTAGCTTTGTTTATATTGTGAAATCCCCAAAATTTTATGCACTCTTGCCCACGCCCATCGTGAATGATCTAAAATTAAATTACCCCCTCCTGCCTGAGTTTTCTGTGACAAATATTCTATTACACTAGATGGGCCCACAAGCCCCTCTTCAATCTTAGCCCACCCTGGCTTGGAGTCACCCATACCCCAATATCTTGCCAGCTTATTCATTTCAAAAGCAATATTATATAATTCCATGTTTGGAAGGGCCATCCCACCAACATCACGTGAGGCAAATAGTTTTTGAAGCTTGATTCTGGGCCTTTTCCCATTCCATAGAAATTCTGTAATTAACTTATTATACTGTTTGAAAGTGGCATTTGGAATATGTACTGGTATCATCATGGAAATGTAGTTAAATTGTGAGGAGACTATCATTTTAATTACATTAATCTTCCCCCATAACGTGAGGTTAATTACCCTCCACTTTTCCAAATTCAACTTTATCATCTTAAGTAAAGGGGACATATTCATGTCAATTATATTAGCCAGATCAGGGCACAGTTTAATACCTAAATATTTCATTCCAGTTTGGATCCACTTAAACTGGAACGTTGTCATTATGCTCTGACTGCATCCTTTAGATATTGGCATGCACTCAGATTTTTCCCAATTTATTGTATAGCCTGATAATGCTGAGAAAGACTCTATTGTAGATAAAACATTAGGAATCGACTGTAAAGGGTCCTCTAAAAGTAACAAAATATCGTCTGCATAAAGAAATATTTTATGTTCTTCTCCGCTATGCAAGATCCCTTTGATAGCACTCTCACCCCTAATTGCTGTTGCCAATGGTTCCAAAAATAGTGTAAAGAGCAACGGACTGAGGGGATCTCCTTGTTTTGTACCCCTTGATAAATGGAAAAAGGATGATATTATTCCATTTGTTATTACTGCAGCTCTTGGATCAGAATAAATAATATTTATCCATTTAATAAAATCTTCCCCACATCCAAATTTTCTTAGGGTGTAGTGTAGAAAGCCCCACTCTACCCTATCAAACGCCTTCTGGGCATCTAATGATATGGCCGCTATTGCATTGTTGTTTTTATGATTAATCTGCATCAGATGCAATACACGTCTTACATTATCAGAGGATGATCTCCCTTTAATAAAACCTACCTGGTCAGAATGTATTAACTGTGGCAAGAGGTTTTCTAATCTGGTTGCCAGGACCTTTGTTAAGATTTTACAGTCCACATTAATGAGACTAACCGGTCTATAGCTAGCTGGATCAACAGGATCTTTATCTTTTTTGGCAATTAAGGATATTAAAGCTTCGTTGAATGTATTTGGTAATTTGCCAACTGAAAAAGACTCCTCATAAACCTCTGTCAAAATAGGTGCAAGAAGGTCACTAAATCTCTTATAGTACTCTGCGGGAAAACCATCCAAACCAGGTGACTTTCCAGCACTCATTGATTTAATTGCCTTTTTAACTTCCTCCACTGAAATAGGGCTATCTAGTAACTCCTTGTCATTGTTTAATATTTTTGGGAGGCTGATCTTAGAGAAAAAGGCATCATATTCCTTCGATTCAGGACTAATCTCTGATGTATATAACTGGTTATAGAAACTTGCAAAAATGTTATTAATATCCATTGCTTTAGTCATTAATTCCCCTTTCTTGTTTTTAATTGCTGGTATAGCATAGCTTGCTTCTTTCTGACGCAACTGTCTAGCCAGCAACTTGCCGGCTTTTTCCCCACTCTCATAATATGTTGTTTTAAGTTTGAATAGAGCATATTCTGCCTTTCTATTGTATATATCATTTATTTGAAATTTGAGGTCACAGATTTCCTTCAGCAATACATCATCATGTTTCCCCGCCAGTTTCTTCTCTAAATCTTTAAGTTGATTTTCTAAATCCTTAAGTTTGTTTCTTTGTTCTCTTTTCTTCGCACTGCACTGAGCTATGATCCTCCCTCTAATATATGCTTTAGAACTCTCCCACACCGTTCCTATTCTATCTACTGAGCCTATATTTTCAGAGAAAAAAGTGCTAAGATCCTCTTCAAGCTGGCTACAGAACACAGGATCCTGAAACATAGAAACATTCAATCTCCACCTACTCCCTCTCTTACCCTCTGATCCAATCAATACTCCTAAATGTACTGCTGCATGATCAGTCAAGGCTATCGGCCCTATGGAGCAGTCTGTGACATTATTAACCAATTCTTTGCTAATTAAAAAATAATCTATCCTGGATTGTGATTTATGTTTATGAGAGTAAAATGTATATTCTTTATCCTTCGGATTAACAAGCCTCCATATATCTGTCAGACCCATATCCTCCATCATAAGACCAATAGCCATTCTATCTTTTGGAATAATATTAGAAAAGGTGGTTTTATCCAGAGCTCCATCCAAAACTTGGTTGAAATCCCCACCTATTATTATAGGACCCCCACTATCATTACCCACTAAATCATTAATTTTATGAAAGAAAGATGGATTTTCTTCATTTGGTGCATAAATATTACATATAGTAACTTGTGCTCCATTGATTTTAACTTGTATGTATATGACCCTCCCCTCATCATCCTTTTGCTGCTTAATAATAACACAATTAAGATTTTTATGTACCAAAATGGCAACTCCATGTTTTTTACTACTATATGAGCTATGGAATATTTGGCCCACCCAATCTCTTTTCAGTTTTGCAGCCTCTGATTCAACCATATGTGTCTCCTGAATAAGGGCTATTTGGACTTGTTGTGATTTAAGATATGATAAACATTTTTTTCTTTTAATGGGGTTGTGTAAACCATTCACGTTCCAGGATACTATCCTAACACAGTTATTCATTAGTGTTCTTTTTAACAATTAAGCTTAATACCATTGACTTGAGATGTATGAAAGCTGTGTGCCATAGAAAGTAAAATATATAAACAATAAGGGGAGTGCTGCCAAGCTGCCGATCAAAACAAAACACACATTCTGTCAAAAACCTTTCAAAACAAAAAACATAAAATGTAAACCCAATACCACCCCTGTGATACCCCCCACAAAACAGGCCCATGAGGTACGCTAAGATGATCAACAATAATCCCCTCCCCTCCCATTACCCTCCAAACCCATAATAATATCGTTGAAATGTTAAATATTCCCTTGTTGCTGACCTAGTCAGTAGAACTTTTATTCTGATATCACATTTTCGGACAATACTATCCTGATATTCAGCAAGCCATGTTGTAGTAGGCACTTCAAATCAATTGTCCACTCATATACTCACGTCTAAAAGTCTTAAGGATCAAAATGGCAAACGGCCACAGCGCAAAACGTAACGAATCCTTTCTTCTTTTCGGAATTTAGTTATTCATCTGTTGACTCACGACCATTGGACACCTCCTCCTCCACATCTTGCTGTCCCGTCTGACTGTCCAGAAAGTCCATCGCCTTTCTGTCGTCCGTGAACTTCACTTTTTTTCCTCGCCAGGTGAAGCGCATCTCTGCGGGGAAGCCCAGTGTAAACCGCACGTCCAGTCTGTGTAGCCGACTTTTAACATCCTTAAACTTTCTCCTCTTCGCTGCCGTTTCTTTTGTCATGTCAGGGAAAAATGACAACTTGCAGCCTTTCCATATTACATCTTCCTTGTCTTTATATTTCTTCTTCGCAGCCATCAACACTCTCTCCCTCTCCAAGTAGCTCAGAAAGCGAATGATGATAGGTCTTGGTGAGAGATTATCGGTGTTCTCTGACATAGTAGTCGGGACTCGGTGCACTCGCTGCAGCTGACCTCTGTCCAGTTCAATCCCAAGGGCCTCGGAGATAATAGTTCTCACGCAGTCTGACGGCTTGTTACCTTCCAGTTTTTCCTTCAGCCCGATGAGCCTTAAATTTTGGCGCCTGTCACGATTTGCTGCGTCTTCCACTGCATAGCGTAACTCCTCGCAGGTTTTAGAACTCGTACTTGCCTCTTGGCGTAACTGAACGTTTTCGTCCTCAAGTTGGGAAATGCGGCTCTCCGCTTCCTCAAGTCGCTGCATAACACTGTCCATGTCCGTCCGAAGCACAACATTGTTTTCTTTTATATCGGATATTTCAGTCTGGAGTGTCGTCAAAAGTTTCCCAACTCTTCCCATTTCCTTCATAGCTTTCTCCAGTGACTGCTGCATGGATGCTAGCACACTTTCTCCGTCCCCCTTGCTAGCTCCAGCCATTGATGTTAGCTTACTAGCCGCTGGTATGGCCGGGTTTTGTTTAGCCGCTGTTCTCGTCAACATTGTACATTAAATCCCATCTTTAACAACTTTTGACTGATCAGCAGTACATTATAAGTCACTACTCAACGATGAAACGCATAATATATCGAATTTCAGGGTAAAATCGGTGGGTCTATGGGAGAGCTCCTTCTATGCGACCATCCTGCTCAATGATCCCACGAGACTCCCTTCTAATTTACAAATGTTTGAGGGTGCACTTTGATTAACAACGTCATACATTAATTTAGAAATACATTCATAGAAAAGATTTACTAGTAAAATATTGGTTTTGGAAAACAATGGAAAGGCACTTTCTCTATTATCAACAAAATGGATTAATCTTAAAGCTCGTTTTTGTAGGATTAATACTTTATTTATGAGTTTTACAAGCCTGTCCCCAAGAACTAAGACCATATGTTAAATAAGGTTGAATCAGAGAGCGATATAATGTCATAAGGGTATGTAGTGGAATAAAATGTCTAATCTTGGCCAAAAGGCCGACAATCTTGCTTATTTTGTCGCAAATAAAATCAATATGAGGCTTCCAAGAAAGATTGTCATCGATTATTAAACCCAAATATTTGACATACTTTTTACGTGAAACAAGTTTGTTTTGAGACACTGTTTTGAGAGTATGTTATGCACAACCTGTCAACCTCGATTACAATTTCCTATCTCTGTATTGGCCTAATTTAATGTTTTAAAGTAATTATTTTTTCGACTAAAATTAATGACTAAAACTGGACTAAAACCCTTTTAGTTTTTGTCGACTAAAACTAGACCAAAACTATCAAGGATGGAATTGACTAAAATGTGACTAAAATTAATAAGCATTTCATCCAAAAGACTAAAACTAAATCAAAAATGGCTGCCAAAAACAACACTGGTCCCAAAGCGGCCTTACAGAATCTGAATGACCCAAGACATGAGCCAATTTTATCCCTAATCTATCCCCAATGAGCAAGCCCATGGTGATGGTGGCAAGGAAAAACTCCCCCAGACAACACGAGGAAGAAACCTCAAGAGGAACCAGACCCAAAAGGGAACCAATCCTCACCTGGACAGCAACAGACAGCATGACTATAACATTAACAGTTTTAACATGAAGTCAGTTTTGTTGATGTTATAAACTCTTCATTGATGGAAACTTGAGTGCAAAACTGTTCATGACAACTGCAGTCCTAAAGTTAGCAAGTCAACTGTAGTCCTCAGCCATAAAAGCATTACTGTAAGAGTCCAGAGCGTCCTCCAGGTGTGACTTTCAACTGTCCACATGGGGCCGTCCTCCACAGGAGCGATGTGATGAGACTCCAACCAGACACAGGGCACCAGGATGGATCAGGCAGGTCCGAGGAGCAGAAGAGGTTCAGCATCTCGATCCCAGGATTGACATGTAACTCAGAGGGACAGATTTGGGGGGTGGGGGGGAACACAGGTGGTTAGGTATGCCCAATGTCACCTGAATAAGTAGGAACAGTATACATATTGCACTGAGTACAAGCAGGGACTCCGGCAACTAACTATGACAGCATAACTAAAAGGGGAGAGCCAGAAGGTAACACAGGCATGAGGGAGCCCCGGGACATAAAGCAGCAGCCACTACACCGTCAACAAACTCGAGTGAGCAAGCGAGTGGGGACTGACAGCATCCATACATCCCAGTTTACCAAAACACTCTGTCTGAGGATCCTCCAGATCTACACCTTTACCTCATAAACACCATTAACAAAAGGCTTGACTAAACAGATATGTTTTCAGCCGAGACTTAAATGCTGAAACTGTGAATATATCAGCTTCACCTTCCAAGCCTTTATCAATGCTTCAGTAATCTTGAATCAGATCTTGGTGATTCCGCTCTTAGGGAATTGGCTACAGCACCACTGGGAACACAGAGAGTACATGGGATGGGATGGCATTAAATGAAGCTAGTCCTCCTGGATATATTTGACAATTAAAGGAGTCCTTGGTTTCAAACTGTTTGAGAAATCATATACATTCATCCATTTGTATATAGATTAGAAGAACTGCAAGAAGGATGGGGTAGTGTGATTCTGCATAGATTATGCAAAGGAACTCTAAACCAGACCTGGGCATTTTACGGCCCGCGGGCCGCATCCGGCCCTTTGGTTCATTCTGACCGGCCCGCGTAAGGTTAATGAGAAATTACAAAATAAACGTATTTTCTAATTTTACCTCATGCATGGACTGAATGTGCATTGCTTTTATTTTGAAGTTGTGTTCAACAAAAACGCAATGCGCGTGACATGAACATGACATGAAATCCCACAAAACCTAATCGCGCGATAACTACTTCCGTAATTTGTCCAGACCAACCACAAACTTGTACGTCATCCTTCAAACGGTCCAGCCAATCACATAGTGTGACGTCACCAGCAGGCGCCGGAGCCGATCTCCGGCGAAAAACCCCAAATGAGGTGATTAGACTACAAATGTGGGCATCATTATTATAATATGATGTATCTTGCTTGATATTTGGAGTAGAAAGACAATATTGTGATGTCTTTATTGTGTTTTGGGGTGAATGTGACTGAAAAAAAATGGTACAAACGTTCACATTTTGTTAACCATTGTTTTGGGAAATTTGATTGAATAAATGACATTTTTTGTAAGGCAACCTCGTTTTTTCCATACTCTTACCAGTCTTAGCAGCTTGTAAAAACAATGTTATTTATTGCTTCATATAAAGAAATGCAATTAATATTATGCAGAATTTAGTTCAGCCTTTTGGTCCGGCCCTCCACAAAATTTTCTGTTTCTCATGTGGCCCCATGGAAAAAATAATTGCCCACCCCTGCTCTAAACCAATGTACTAAATGCTTAATGTTGGTGAGTTCCTGGATTAGCTTGTTATTACTCGTTTTTATATAAGCCTGAATTTGACCAAGGCCTATGAGCAGATAGTCACAACTTTCCATGGGGGAAATTATTTTAAACCAATGTATATTTTTCAGGCTGAGGGCTGATTTTTTTTTTTACAGGGGAAGATCTGTACTGGACATTAAGTAATGTCATGGGAGGAGTTGGTCACAGGTGGGGATGTTTTTCACACCTGAATATTTCTTCCAATCCCAGATTTATAGGCTGTTTTTCTATCTTGGCAGTGTGTGTGTGTGTGTGTGTGTGTGAGAGAGAGAGAGAGAGTTGGCTGTCCTACCATGTTCTCCCTTAATGTCACGGAGCCTTTGCCCAAGACACACACACACACACACACACACACACACACACACACACACACACACACACACACACACACACACACACACACAGGAATAGAAAAGGAGAGGGTGCTGGTGTTCCTCTGTGAGAAGACCATGAGCACAGGAGCGTGACCAAGAGACACTCTGTTTAATAACCTAGGGACGGCACAGAGTGTGTGGAGTGTGTGTGTGAGGAGTGTGTAAGGAGTGTGTGAATCATGTCCATGTTGTTGCAGTGTATGTGTGGCATCTCTGTCAGACGTTTCCACAATATTCCTGCACTCTGGAACCAACATGCAGCGAAAGGTAAGAAAAGAATAATGCAGGCGTGTTACACACAAGAGTAAATAACACACACACACACACACACACACACACACACACACACACACACACACACACACACACACAAGGAAACTGTTCTGTTTATTAATTTGCTGTAAAATAAAAATGATTTGTAAATCAAAGCAGATTGAGGTGATTGTAAATGTATAAGTCCTTCAATGTAAAAATAATTTATTCTTGTGTTGTGAAATTTATCACTGGAGGTAAAAGAGAGGTCAAATAAAGGTGATCGCAACACAGCTACACAGCCATGACCATTCCTTTTACATTAATGTAAACTAGTGTGTGTGTGAGAGAGAGAGAGAGAGAGAGAGAGTGGAGAGACAGACTTTCTCCCAGTAACTTTTAAAGTTTTGTATGTGTTAGTGTGAGCGTTATGTCGGATTTAAACTCTGTGAGTCAGTGAGATGGTACAGGCCAGGACGTATTGGATTTCAGCCAACCAGCTGCTAATAATGTCCTGGTGTCACTGGAAGCGGCCATGTTGGTTATGAGAAGAAATGTGAAAGCTGAGCTCGTGAGGCAGGGCTGTGCCAGAACTGCTGGAGCGTGAGCTGCCTCAGGTGCTGCCTACTGCTTTAATCGACTCTAGTCCAGACTCAATACTTCAACTGGGGTATAGAGGAGTGTTGAGTGAGGGACAGGGGTCATATTATGACAGGAATGGAGGCAGTGACAGAGCATGAAGGTACTGTAGTAGGAATGGCGAATGATAGTGTTCAGGCAGAAATAGAGTCAGAACATAAATGCTGAGGCACACTGAGGGATGTTTCAGATAAGAGGGAGATACAGCAGGCGGGGAAATAAAGGGTTACTGAAGCACTACCAAAGTCAATCAAGCAGTATTCAGGCAGAAATGGGTGAATGAAGGCATGCTGAAGGAGGGACAGAGATGGAGTATTGAGGCAGCAACAGATGCAGTAAAGGAGTATTAAGGCAGTCACAAGGGCAAGAAAGAGTATTGAGGCAGAGAGAAGCAGTGACAGTATTGAGGCAGGAATAGAGGCATTAAAGCAAGCTGAGGCTGTAACAAAGGCACTGAAGGAAAAATTGATGAAGGAGTACAGTGCTGCTTGAAAGTTTGTGAACCCTTTAGAATTTTCTATATTTCTGCATAAATATGACCTAAAACATCATCAGATTTTCACACAAGTCCTAAAAGTAGATAAAGAGAACCCAGTTAAACAAATGAGACAAAAATATTATACTTGGTCATTTATTTATTGAGGAAAATGATCCAATATTACATATCTGTGAGTGGCAAAAGTATGTGACCCTTTGCTTTCAGTATCTGGTGTGACCCCCTTGTGCAGCAATAACTGCAACTAAACGTTTGCGGTAACTGTTGATCAGTCCTGCACACCGGCTTGGAGGAATTTTAGCCCGTTCCTCCGTACAGAACAGCTTCAACTCTGGGATGTTGGTGGGTTTCCTCACAAACTGCTCACTTCAGGTCCTTCCACAACATTTCCATTGGATTAAGGTCAGGACTTTGACTTGGCCATTCCAAAACATTCACTTTATTCTTCTTTAACCATTCTTTGGTAGAACGACTTGTGTGCTTAGGGTCGTTGTCTTGCTGCATGACCCACCTTCTCTTGAGATTCAGTTCATGGACAGATGTCCTGACATTTTCCTTTAGAATTCACTGGTATAATTCAGAATTCATTGTTCCATCAATGATGGCAAGCCGTCCTGGCCCAGATGCAGCAGAACAGGCCCAAACCATGATACTACCACCACCATGTTTCACAGATGGGATAAGGGTCTTATGCTGGAATGCAGTGTTCTCCTTTCTCCAAGCATAATGCTACTCATTTAAACCAAAATGTTCTATTTTGGTCTTATCCGTCCACAAAACATTTTTCCAATAGCCTTCTGGCTTGTCCACGTGATCTTTAGCAAACTGCAGACGAGCAGCAATGTTCTTTTTGGAGAGCAGTGGCTTTCTCCTTGCAACCCTGCCATGCACACCATTGTTGTTCAGTGTTCTCCTGATGGTGGACTCATGAACATTAGCATTAGCCAATGTGAGAGAGGCCTTCAGTTGCTTAGAAGTTACCCTGGGGTCCTTTGTGACGTCGCTGACTATTACCAGCCTTGCTCTTGGAGTGATCTTTGTTGGTCAACCACTCCTGGGGAGGGTAACAGTGGCCTTGAATTTCCTCCATTTGTACACAATCTGTCTGACTGTGGATTGGTGGAGTCCAAACTCTTTAGAGATGGTTTTATAACCTTTTCCAGCCTGATGAGCATCAACAACACTTTTTCTGAGGTCCTCAGAAATCTCCTTTATTCGTGCCATGATACACTTCCACAAACATGTGTTGTGAAGATCAGACTTTGATAGATCCCTGTTCTTTAAATAAAACAGGGTGCCCATTCACACCTGATTGTCATCCCATTGATTGAAAACACCTGACTCTAATTTCACCTTCAAATTAACTGCTAATCCTAGAGGTTCACATACTTTTGCCACTCACAGATATGTAATATTGGATCATTTTCCTCAATAAATAAATGACCAAGTATAATATTTTTGTCTCATTTGTTGAACTGGGTTCTCTTTATCTACTTTTAGGACTTGTGTGAAAATCTGATGATGTTTTAGGTCATTTATGCAGAAATATAGAAAATTCTAAAGGGTTCACAAACTTTCAAGCACCACAGTAGATGTAGTAAAGGAGTACTGAGGCAGAAACAGAGGGAGTGAAGAAGTATTGACGGAGGAACAAGAGTAGTGAAAGATAACTCCTTTATCTATATCCCGACTTCATAATTTTCATAATGCTTATGTATTATGGATAATTTTTTTATTCTTCTTTAATTGCCTCTGTTATTGCCTCCAGTTGACTCTCACTTGAGTGTTGCATGTATTCCTGCCTCAGTACACCATTACTGCCTCATCACTCAGTCCTTCACTGCCTGTCTTCAGCCAGAATACTCGTATGATAACACTTTAACATCCTCGGTTCCACTCTGAAAAAATAAGTAACCCTCCATGTCTCAGTGCTTTTTCAACTGCCTTCATTTCTGCCTCAGTAACTTAATGCAGCTTTTTTATTTTTAAACATGTGTGTTTAATACTTAAATGACTGTGTACATGTGCTTATGCTGTCTCTCTTTCTGCCTCAGTGCTCATTTGGATGTTGCTCTGGTTCTTCCTCTACAGCCTTAATCCTGTATTGCTGCCTCAAGTTCTGCCTCAGTACTGTTTTAGGTGCCTCTGATTCTGCTTCTATAGCACCCAGCACCTTTTTGTGTTTATTATCTAGGTATTTGTTATAAGGACTTGCTGGTGGGGGTTCCTAAGGAAATTGTAAAGAATGAGCGGCGTGTAGCGGTGTCCCCTGCAGGCGTGGAGGCTCTGGTGAAGCAGGGTTTCCAAGTACATGTGGAGGAAGGAGCCGGCCGAGAGGCAAAGTTCTCAGACCAGCAGTACCAAGCGGCAGGAGCCTCCATCACAAACACCATGGGAGCTTTTAACTCAGACCTAGTTCTGAAAGTGAGGAATGTACCGTACACAAATGCCAATCAGGTCGTAGGTTGTGTGTGATTATATTGTGTTGTTGTAAATGGGTGTAGGTGCGAGGACCAGTGTTTAATGACTCCTTGGGCCTCCATGAGGTGGCACTGCTGAAGAAAGGCTGCACTCTGGTGAGTTTTATTTATCCAGCACAGAATGCTGAGCTGATGGACAGACTAGCAGAGCGTCACAGCACCGTGCTCGCCATGGACCAGGTACCACGAGTCACCATCGCTCAGGGCTATGATGCCCTCAGCTCCATGGCCAACATTGCCGGGTATGAAAACACCTACAGTTCTCTCTCGTTATGCTTTACTCAGCAAATCTGCTGCCCGAGATGTGGGACTTTAAAGGCACTTACAGCATTTAGTTGTGTGTGTGTGTGTGTGTGTACAGGTACAAGGCTGTGGTCCTCGCTGCAAACCATTTTGGTCGATTTTTCACTGGTCAGATTACAGCAGCAGGGAAGGTTCCTCCTGCAAAGGTACAGCATCTCACACACACACACACACACACACACACACACACACACACACACACACACACACAAAACATGCTTTCCATTTTTCTGTTATATTCTGTACTGTAAATGTGTGTGTGTGTGTGTGTGTGTGTGTGTGTGTGTGTGTGTGTAGGTGCTGGTGATTGGTGGTGGAGTAGCCGGTCTGGCTGCTGCAGGAGCTGCTAAATCTATGGGAGCCATTGTGAGAGGTTTCGACACCAGGTGAGTGTAAAGAAAGACTAACAGGAACTGAAAATAATACGAAAGAAGTGTTTGTTTTTTTTCCCCTCACAGGAATGAGATGCGTTAAAAGGAAAAATAAATTATGTAGTGAGTGTTTATTTGTCATAGACCCACACTGCAAAAAAATGATCAAGTGAAAATATTTTAAATATACATAAATGTCAAATTTATCAAGTATTTCATATTTTGTGATTTATATTAAACTAAAGGTGCTTTCAGACCAAACAGCTCTTGGGACTTATTTGAGAGGAACTACCCACTGTGGAGCTCCACTGAGAACTATACACCTTCAAGGGCTTTGAACCCAACCAGTAACACCAGTAGGAATGCTGAAGTGATGTACGCTGCTTGCTAGCAGGACATTACCAGGAAATGCTCATGAAGATTTTTAAATTTCTCTTAGACACATCAAAATCATGCTGTATTTCCTCCATCACATACGCATTCACCGGCCACTTTAATAGGAACTTGTTGTTGGTTCTAAGATCCCTGTTCTTGGCTGCAGGAGTGGAACCCAATGTGTTCTTCTGTTCTGCTGTTGCATGCTGAGATGCTTTTCTGCTCACCACGGTTGTAAAGAGTGATTATATGAGTTACTATATCCTTCCTGGGAAAAAAGCTCGACCCAATCTGTCCATTTCCCTCTGACCCTCTCTGATCAACAAGGCGTTTGTTTCCACCCACAGAACTGTCGCTCACTCACTCAGTGTTTTTTGTTTTCTGCACCATTCTGTGTAAACTCTAGAGACTGTTGTGTGTGAAAACCCCAGGAGGAGATCAGCAGCTTCTGAAATACTCAAACCAGTCCATCTGGATCAAACCAACACCCAGACCACAGTGAGAGAAAGTCACACTGTGAGATCACAATGTTTCCCGTTCTGATGTTTGAACATTGTGAACATTAACTGAAGCTCCTGATTTGTATCTGTGGGATCTGATGCGTCGTGCTGCTGGCGAGGGATCGGCTGATTACAGAACTGCACAAAACAGCAGGGGGATGTAGGGTGTTCCTAATAAAGTGGCCAGTGAGTGTACATTCAAGAAAGCCCGGACGTCACTTTTTGTCCATTTTATACCATTAATGCTAAAAGCTGTTGTTGAAACCAATAACACTTTACATGTTTTTTTTTTAAATAGCGGTTGCTGGTGCTGAATTGGTTCGTGTGCTCCACCAATCACACTACATTTACATCACTCAGGGTTCTTCTTGTGCTGGGAGAGAACCCATGCTGAAACAGGAGCTAAAAAAAGTCCCTCAAAACAGTTTTCTAAGAACTACGATCATCCACAGGTCCTGCAGTGGGGAGACACAGAAAAGGGGGAACTTCCTCCAGCAGTTCTCAGAACTATGAAGAAGTTTCTCTGGTCTGAAAGCACCTTAAATATTTGATTATTCAGCCTATTTCTAGACATTTTTACTCATTTCAAACAAGACTTGATCTATTTGTTTCTCATTTTAAGTACTTACTCATATTTCTAGAAAGAATTTAAAGGATCTACCAATAAAATAAATATTAAAGCTTGAAATGAATCAAAGCATCGAAAAGAGGTTGAATAATTTGCGTGTGTGTGTGTGACCTTTTTCAAATTCATGAAAGAAATACTTAATATAGTTAGGTAGAACCACATGATGTTTCTCTTCCTTTAGACCAGCAGCACTGGAGCAGTTTAAGTCTTTCGGGGTGGAACCTTTGGAGGTGGATGTGAAGGAATCTGGGGAGGGAATTGGAGGTTATGCCAAGGAGATGTCTAAAGATTTCATCGAGGCTGAGATGGCTCTGTTCGCCAAACAGTGCAAAGAAGTGGACATAATCATCACCACAGCTCTTATTCCTGGTTAACACACACACACACACACACACACACACACACACACACACACAAAGAAACAAACTTCCAGAAAATGTTAGTGAGTGTATGACTGAACCTCAGGCACATAATTCAGTTTGGATGTGTATATTGTACATAAATAAAGGTGTGTGTGTGTGTGTGTGTGTGTGTGTGTGTGTGTAGGTAAGAAAGCACCTGTGTTAATAACGAGGGAGATGGTGGAGAGTATGAAGGACGGATCAGTAGTGGTGGATTTGGCAGCAGAAGCAGGAGGAAATATAGAGACAACAAAACCTGGAGAACTGCACATACACAAGGTCTGAACACACACAGAAACTGAAAATTACTGTAACTGAGAATACACTTTAGATCAGTATTTTAAAAGGAATGGTCATGAATTATTGAAAAGGACTATAAATTACAAAGTGAATCTAAGACACTGAACATTTTGTGTGTGTGTGTGTGTGCGTGTGCGTGTGTGCGTGTGTGTGTGTGCGTGCGCATGTCCACAGGGAGTAACACACATCGGTTATACAGATCTGCCGAGTCTCATGGCCACTCAGTCGAGCTCTCTGTACTCCAACAACCTGCTGAAGCTCCTGAAAGCCATCAGTCCTGATAAAGAGAAATTCCACTTCACTCCTAGTGACATGTTCAACTACGGCACCATCGACCACGTCATCAGAGGCACCGTGGTCATGCTGGTGTGTGTGTGTCTCTCTCACACACACACACACACACACACACACACACACACACACACACACTTGACTATATAAGCCACATAAACACAATTACAACACCACTGTGTGCATGTCCCACATCACACACTCTATTCACTGTGTAATCACTAAAAGCATAATGTAACTTACTGTTTACAGGAAGGTAAGAATCTTTTCCCCGCCCCTTTACCAAGGACCACCCCTCCTGCTTCACCAGCCAAACAGAAAACAGTAGCTGAACTGGAGATGGAGAAAAGGGCAGGGATTTCTCCGTTCAGAAAAACCATGACTTCGGCTGGAATTTACACAGCAGGTAACACACACACACACACACACACACACACACACACACACACACACACACACACACAGAGTACTTGTAAATAACATGTAGCATTAACTCCACCCCCTGTCCCACCCCTGTCCTTTATGATCTGTGTCACCCCCTGGTGGCATTCTGCTGACAACAAAAACTAACATGTAATTTTTTCCTGTGTGTGTAGGTGTGTCCTCAGTGATAGGGTTGGGCCTCATCTCTCCCAACGCTGCATTCACACAGATGGTGACGACGTTTGGCCTGGCGGGAATCGTGGGGTATCACACAGTGTGGGGAGTCACCCCTGCATTACACTCACCGCTAATGTCCGTCACCAACGCCATCTCAGGTCTCAGACACACACACACACACACACACACACACACACACACACACACACACACACACACACACGCTCATGGATGATGACAGTGATGATGAGCATCATGATGGTGGGTGTCTGTGTAGGTCTAACAGCAGTAGGTGGGTTGGTGTTGATGGGTGGAGGTCTTGCTCCTTCTACCCTTCCTGAATCGCTCGCTCTGCTCGCTGCCTTCATTTCCTCTGTCAACATCGCAGGTGTGTATACACACACACACACACACACACACACCATGTTATTACAACCTCAATTCCAAAAAAGTTGGGACAAAGTACAAATTGTAAATAAAAACGGAATGCAATGATGTGGAAGTTTCAAAATTCCATATTTTATTCAGAATAGAACATAGATGACATATCAAATGTTTAAACTGAGAAAATGTATCATTTAAAGAGACAAATTAGGTGATTTTAAATTTCATGACAACAACACATCTCAAAAAAGTTGGGACAAGGCCATGTTTCCCACTGTGAGACATCCCCTTTTCTCTTTACAACAGTCTGTAAACGTCTGGGGACTGAGGAGACAAGTTGCTCAAGTTTAGGGATAGGAATGTTAACCCATTCTTGTCTAATGTAGGATTCTAGTTGCTCAACTGTCTTAGGTCTTTTTTGTCGTATCTTCCGTTTTATGATGCGCCAAATGTTTTCTATGGGTGAAAGATCTGGACTGCAGGCTGGCCAGTTCAGTACCCGGACCCTTCTTCTACACAGCCATGATGCTGTAATTGATGCAGTATGTGGTTTGACATTGTCATGTTGGAAAATGCAAGGTCCTCCCTGAAAGAGACGTCGTCTGGATGGGAGCATATGTTGCTCTAGAACCTGGATATACCTTTCAGCATTGATGGTGTCTTTCCAGATGTGTAAGCTGCCCATGCCACATGCACTAATGCAACCCCATACCATCAGAGATGCAGGCTTCTGAACTGAGCGCTGATAACAACTCGGGTCGTCCTTCTCCTCTTTAGCCCGAATGACACGGCGTCCCTGATTTCCATAAAGAACTTCACATTTTGATTCGTCTGACCACAGAACAGTTTTCCACTTTGCCACAGTCCATTTTAAATGAGCCTTGGCCCAGAGAAGACGTCTGTGCTTCTGGATCGTGTTTAGATACGGCTTCTTCTTTGAACTATAGAGTTTTAGCTGGCAACGGCGGATGGCACGGTGAATTGTGTTCACAGATAATGTTCTCTGGAAATATTCCTGAGCCCATTTTGTGATTTCCAATACAGAAGCATGCCGGTATGTGATGCAGTGCCGTCTAAGGGCCCGAAGATCACAGGCACCCAGTATGGTTTTCCGGCCTTGACCCTTACACACAGAGATTCTTCCAGATTCTCTGAATCTTTTGATGATATTATGCACTGTAGATGATGATATGTTCAAACTCTTTGCAATTTTACACTGTCGAACTCCTTTCTGATATTGCTCCACTATTTGTCAGTGCAGAATTAGGGGGATTGGTGATCCTCTTCCCATCTTTACTTCTGAGAGCCGCTGCCACTCCAAGATGCTCTTTTCATACCCAGTCATGTTAATGACCTATTGCCAATTGACCTAATGAGTTGCAATTTGGTCCTCCAGCTGTTCCTTTTTTGTACCTTTAACTTTTCCAGCCTCTTATTGCCCCTGTCCCAACTTTTTTGAGATGTGTTGCTGTCATGAAATTTCAAATGAGCCAATATTTGGCATGAAATTTCAAAATGTCTTACTTTCGACATTTGATATGTTGTCTATGTTCTATTGTGAATACAATATCAGTTTTTGAGATTTGTAAATTATTGCATTCCGTTTTTATTTACAATTTGTACTTTGTCCCAACTTTTTTGGAATCGGGGTTGTATTATAATAACTATTTTGTGCCTTAAATGTTCATGTTCAGATGGAACTATGCTGCCATCTAGTAGTTACTGTTAATAATTAACTCTGTGTGTGTGTGTGTGTGTGTGTGTGTGTGTGTGTGTGTAGGTGGGTTCCTCATCACACAGAGGATGTTGGACATGTTTAAGAGACCTACAGATCCTCCAGAGTATAATTACCTCTACACTCTCCCTGGGGCCGTGTTCGTGGGTGGATACGGAGCCGCGCATTACACTGGATACAACATCGAACAGGTCATATTCACCACAGCGTGTGTGTGTGTGTTTCCAGAAGTACAATCTGTGTTTGTATGCATTTTATAAAATAAGTTATTTGTGTGTATTTCTTTATTTAATAAGTGTGTATTTGGTAGTGTGTGTGTGTTTGTTTCTCGATAGATAGACAGACAGACAGACAGACAGACAGACAGACAGACAGACAGATAGATAGATAGATAGATAGATAGATAGATAGATAGATAGATAGATAGATAGATAGATAGATAGATAACTTTGTCATTCGCCTGTACATTCAGAATGCACATTTGAATGAAATTTCATTCCACTGGCTTACATCATAAAATTGCTGCATATAACTATTGCACATAGTCCGGTAACCTCATCTCATCTCATTATCTGTAGCCGCTTTATCCTGTTCTACAGGGTCGCAGGCGAGCTGGAGCCTATCCCAGCTGACTACGGGTGAAAGGCGGGGTACACCCTGGACAAGTCGCCAGGTCATCACAGGGCTGACACATATGGCCCTTTTCCACTACCCTTTTTCAGCTCACTTCAGCTCGCTTCAGCTCACTTCAGCCCGACACGGCTCGCGTTTCGACTACCAAAAACCAGCACGACTCAGCTCGCTTCAGCCCTGCTTAGCCCCTAAAACCCGCACCGTTTTGGAGTGGGGCTGAAGCGAGCCAAGCCGTGCCGAGTGAGGTTGGGGGCGTGAGCAGACACTCCCCTGTGCACTGATTGGTGAGGAGGAGTGTCCTCACATGCCCACACACGCCCCGCGAGCACGCTGGGATCTGTAAACACCGCAAACCCGGAAGAAGAATAATTACGAATTACGAGAATTTCTGAAGCCTTATGCGCCTCGCCTCATCTATACGCTCTTGCCAGTATCTGTTGGCGTTATCGGTGACAACAAGCCACAGCACCAAGACCAGCAACACTAACGACTCCATGTCCTCCATGTTTATTGTTTACTATCCGGGTCGTGAGACTACCGCTTAAAAGCTCACTGAATCAGTGACATACAGAGCATCGTGGACGAGTTCGCGGAGCGCAAGGCTCGTCGTATGCCCTTCAAATAATGCGCGCAGTAGGCTATTGATGTTTTATTATGAGCCATGTACAGTATGTCGCCTAATGTTTTTTTGTTTCTGAGTTACATGTTCGTTTGAAGGACTTAATGTACAAAATAACATAGTTGCACCCGGTAGTGTTGAAATTGGTAAACACAGTGCATTCAGTGAGGTTTGCACCGCCCTCCTTTTATTTCTGACTCTTCCTGTCACCGTTGCAACCTCTGAGCGCTCATTCGTATGCCCTTCAAATAATGTGCGCAGTATAGGCTATTGATGTTTTATTATGAGCCATGTACAGTATCCTAATGTTTTTTGTTTGAGTTACATGTTCGTTTGAAGGACTTGATGTACTAAATAACATAGTTGCACCCGGTAGTGTTGAAATTGGTAATCACCGCAGTTGCGGACATTTTGTAGCCTAAAATGATGTTATGATAAGCTTTAATAAAGGGCCCGGTCATTTGCCCCGCCCCCGGCCCGGCTCTGACTTGTTCCGCCACTGTCACTGATGTCACTGTTTGCACTGCTTAACGACATCACGTGACGTCCACCCACTTTCACTAACTCCACCCAATGTGTCCACCCACTTCCAGCCAGCACGGTTCAGCGCGGTTGTAGTCGAAATGCAACTCCAACAGCCCCGCTCAGCTCGACTCAGCTCGACTCGGCACGGCACGGCTCAGCCGCGTTTGTAGTGGAAAAGCGGCAATAGACACAGACAACCATTCACACTCACATTCACACCTACGCTCAATTTAGAGTCACCAGTTAACCTAACCTGCATGTCTTTGGACTGTGGGGGAAACTGGAGCACCCGGAGGAAACCCATGTGGACACGGGGAGAACATGCAAACTCCGCACAGAAAGGCCCTTGCCGGCCACGGGGCTCGAACCCGGACCTTCTTGCTGTGAGGCAACAGCACTAACCACTACACCACTGTGCCGCCCCTAGTCCGGTAACCAAAAATATCAAATTTACAATTAGATACTTTAAAAAATAAAACAAAACCTTGAATAAAATATAATAACTGTGCTTCATAAGTACATATCTATCTATCTATCTATCTATCTATCTATCTATCTATCTATCTATCTATCTATCTATCTATCTATCTATGGCATCCGTCCATCTTGTGAGATGGTTTACACTCTATCACACTTGTGCAGGTGGCTCAGCAAGCCTATTCTTGAGTGACAGTCTCGACCGCAGTTATGACACTTAAACGCTGGGGGTGCTGCTGGCCCTTCCTTCCATTGCTGCCGTCGCTCTGCAAGCATAGTTCACATTTTCTCTTCCGACTCCCTCACTCCTTGTCTGACAGCCAATCGCCAAGTGGAACGAACTGCTGCTTTCTCTTCCCAATCTGTGACTCCGATGCTGGTCTTCTTGATGTCCTGTTTGATAATGTCCTTGAAACTGAGTTTTAGGTGCCCAACAGGCCTTGTGGCCTCGGACAGTTTGCTGTAGAGAAGGTCCTTAGGAATCCTGCCATCGTCCATTCTCTTGATGTGTCCAAGCCACGTCAGGTGTCTCTGGCTAAGCAGACCAAATATGCTCAGAATGCCTGCATGCTCTAAAATTTCAGAGATTGGTACCTTAGCCTGCCAAGGGATACTCATAATGCGTCCCAAACAACATAGATGGAAGCTGTTTAGCCTCTTTTCATGCTTGGTGTAGGTGGTCCATGTTTTGTGAGCCTAGAGGAGTCTGGAGAGAATGCAAGACTGGTAGACTAATACTTTAGTCTTAACCCTGAGGTACAGTGATGCTTGAAAGTTTGAGAACCCTTTAGAATTTTCTATATTTCAGCATAAATATGACCTAAAACATCATCAGATTTTCACACAAGTCCTAAAAGTAGATAAAGAGAACCCAGTTAAACAAATGAGACAAAAATATTATACTTGGCCATTTATTTACTGAGGAAAATGATCCAATATTACATATCTGTGAGTGGCAAAAGTATGTGAACCTTTGCTTTCAGTATCTGGTGTGACCCCCTTGTGCAACAATAACTGCAACTAAACGTTTGCGGTAACTGTTGATCAGTCCTGCACACCGGCTTGGAGGAATTTTAGCCCGTTCCTCCGTACAGAACAGCTTCAACTCTGGGATGTTGGTGGGTTTCCTCACATGAACTGCTCGCTTCAGGTCCTTCCACAACATTTCCATTGGATTAAGGTCAGGATTTTGACTTGGCCATTCCAAAACATTAACTTTATTCTTCTTTAACCATTCTTTGGTAGAACGACTTGTGTGCTTAGGGCCGTTGTCTTGCTGCATGACCCACCTTCTCATGACATTAGGTTCATGGACAGATATCCTGACATTTTCCTTTAGAATTTGCTGGTATAATTCAGAATTCATTGTTCCATCAATGCTGGCAAGCCGTCCTGGCCCAGATGCAGCAAAACAGGCCCAAACCATGATACTATCACCACCATGTTTCACAGATGGGATAAGGTTCTTATGCTGGAATGCAGTGTTTTTCTTTCTCCAAACATAATGCTTCTCATTTAAAACAAAAAGTTCTATTTTGGTCTCATCCATCCACAAAACATTTTTCCAATAGCCTTCTGGCTTCTCCATGTGATCTTTAGCAAACTGCAGATGAGCAGCAATGTTCTTTTTGGAGAGCAGTGGCTTTCTCCTTGCAACCCTGCCATGCACACCATTGTTGTTCAGTGTTCTCCTGATGGTGGACTCATGAACATTAACATTAGCCAATGTGAGAGAGGCCTTCAAATGCTTAGAAGTTACCCTGGGGTCCTTTGTGACCTCGCCGACTATTACACGCCTTGCTCTTGGACTGATCTTTGTTGGTCGACCACTCCTGGGGAGGGTAACAATGATCTTGAATTTCCTCCATTTGTACACAATCTGTCTGACTGTGGATTGGTGGAGTCCAAACTCTTTAGAGATGGTTTTGTAACCTTTTCCAGCCTGATGAGCATCAACAACACTTTTTCTGAGGTCCTCAGAAATCTCCTTTGTTCGTGTCATGATACACATCCACAAACATGTGTTGTGAAGATCAGACTTTGATAGATCCCTGTTCTTTAAATAAAACAGGGTGCCCACTCATGCCTGATTGTCATCCCATTGATTGAAAACACCTGACTCTAATTTCACCTTCAAATTAACTGCTAACCCTAGAGGTTCACATACTTTTGCCACTCACAGGTATGTAATATTGGATCATTTTCCTCAATAAATAAATGACCAAGTATAATATTTTTGTCTCATTTGTTTAACTGGGTTCTCTTTATCTACTTTTAGGACTTGTGTGAAAATCTGATGATGTTTTAAGTCATATTTATGCAGAAATATAGAAAATTCTAAAGGGTTCTCAAACTTTCAAGCACCACTGTAGCTGTTTTCCCAGACACGATCCCAAAATCTTGCCATTGCACCTGCAGCCTTGGCTATGCATTTGCTTACCTCATCATTAAGGGAGAGATTGTCTGTTATTGTTGAACTCAGATAGGTAAACTTGTTGACCACCTCGATAGAGGAACCATCAATTTCCATGTGAGGAGAGGCTGGCGTGCCTTGTGCCAGTATCTTGGTCTTCTTGAGACTGATGGTTGGACCAAAGTCAGCGTAGGCTGTGGAAAATTTGTCCAATAGCTCTTGGAGTTAAGCCTCACTGTTGGAGACTAAGGCCGCATCATCCGCAAAGAGGAGTTCACGGATGCAGAGAGTTCTCACTTTGGTCTTTGCTCATAGATAGGCAAGGTTGAATAGGCTTCCATCAGACCTAGTATGGAAGTATACACCCTTGGCTGACTCAGCAAAAGCATACTGGAGGAGAACCGAAAAGAAAATCCCAAAAGGGTGGGAGCCAGAACGCACCCTTGCTTCACACCACTTGAGATGAGGAAGCCGTCAGATGTCACGCCGTTTACATGGATGGTGGTATATGTGTCTTCATGAAAGGAGGTGATCAAGTTTAGCAGTCTTGGAGGGCAGCCAATCTTCTTGAGCACTGCTAGAAGACCTGCTCTGCTGATGAAGTTGAAGGCCTTGGTTAAGTCAGTGAACGCGAGGAACAATGGCTGCTGCTGCTCGCAACATTTTTCTTGTAGTTGGCGGATGGAGAATATCATGTCAACAGTAGATCTTCCAGATCTGAAACCACATTGAGATTCTGGATAAACTTGACTAGCCAGCTGCTGGAGGCACGGCAGAACTACACATGCAAAAATCTTCCCTATAATCACAAGGAGCAAAATGACACGATAATTGTTACAGTCCCCTTGGTCACCTTTGCACTTTTACAAGATGATCATGCAGGCATCCCTTAGTTCTTGAGGCAGGTTGCCTTGCTCCCAACAAAGGCAGAGGAGCTTGTGCAAAGGTTGTAAAAAGGTTGACTTAGCACATTTTATGACCTCGGAAGGGATGCCATCCATGCCAGGGGCCTTGCCAGAAGAAATGTGGTCTATAGCTTCACTGACATCTTCAATGGAAGGAAGCGCATCGAGATCTCCCAGGGCAGATAAGGACGGGATTGTCTCCAGAGCGGCAGCAGCTACTACATTTTGGGTGGAGTAAAGATTGAGGAAATGCTCCAACCAGCATTTCAGCTGATCTCCTTGATCTATAATTTTCTTGCCCGTTTTTGCTTTCAAGGGTACAGGTTTCGATTTACACTGACCAATAGCCTTGTTGATACTCGTGTACATGCCCTTTGTGAACTTGCAGGCCAAAAGATTCTTCTGCAGACTCATAGATGGAGTCACAAAGCGATTTCCAACATGTCTCAATGTCCCTGCTGTTCCAGGGAACGTGGGCAATAGACTGGTTAACAGAGTCACAGAACTGACGCCTCTTCTCTTGACTAGACGTATGAATGGTGTTGATACATGGCTTGCCCCTGTTCTTGGCATGGTAGACTTTCTTTGTCTGAAGTCTCACTTTACTGATCACAAGAGCATGGTCGCTGTTACAGTCAGCGCTATGAAAGCTGTGACTGAGCAGAGTGTACTTTAGATCACAACGAGGTGTGATTATATGGTCAATCTGGTGCCAATGATGCGATCTTGGGTGCATCCAAGTGACTTTGTGAGGCTCTTTGCTCTTGAAGAAGGTGCTGGTTATGCAAAGGTTGTGGTAGCTACACAGCTCAAGTAGTCTCTGGCTGTTCTCATTCAATCACCTGATGCTGAAAGTGCCAAGACACACTGGCCAAGACTTGCTGCAGTTGCTTACCCTGGCACTGAAGTCCCTGAGGAGATATACAGTGGTGCTTGAAAGTTTGTGAACCCTTTAGAATTTTCTATATTTCTGCATAAATATGACCTAAAACATCATCAGATTTTCACACAAGTCCTAAAAGTAGATAAAGAGAACCCAGTTAAACAAATGAGACAGAAATATTATACTTGGTCATTTATTCATTGAGGAAAATGATCCAATATTACATATCTGTGAGTGGCAAAAAGTATGTGACCCTTTGCTTTCAGTATCTGTTGTGACCCCCTTGTGCAGCAATAACTGCAACTAAACGTTTGCGGTAACTGTTGATCAGTCCTGCACACCGGCTTGGAGGAATTTTAGCCCGTTCTTCCGTACAGAACAGCTTCAACTCTGGGATGTTGGTGGGTTTCCTCACATGAACTGCTCGCTTCAGGTCCTTCCACAACATTTCCATTGGATTAAGGTCAGGACTTTGACTTGGCCATTCCAAAACATTCACTTTATTCTTCTTTAACCATTCTTTGGTAGAACGACTTGTGTGCTTAGGGTTGTTGTCTTGCTGCATGACCCACCTTCTCTTGAGATTCAGTTCATGGACAGATGTCCTGACATTTTCCTTTAGAATTCACTGGTATAATTCAGAATTCATTGTTCCATCAATGCTGGCCAGCCATCCTGGCCCAGATGCAGCAAAACGGGCCCAAGCCATGATACTACCACCACCATGTTTCACAGATGGGATCAGGTTCTTATGCTGGAATGCAGTGTTTTCCTTTCTCCAAACATAATACTTCTCATTTAAACCAAAAAGTTCTATTTTGGTCTCATCCATCCACAAAACATTTTTCCAATAGCCTTCTGGCTTGTTCATGTGATCTTTAGCAAACTGCAGACGAGCAGCAATGTTCTTTTTGGAGAGCAGTGGCTTTCTCCTTGCAACCCTGCCATGCACACCAGTTTTGTCCTGATGGTGGACTTATGAACATTTAACATTAGCCAATATGAGAGAGGCCTTCAGTTGCTTAGAAGTTACCCTGGGGTCCTTTGTGACCTCACCGATTATTACATGCCTTGCTCTTGGAGTGATCTTTGTTGGTTGACCACTCCTGGGGAGGGTAATAATGGTCTTGAATTTCCTGCATTTGTACACAATCTGTCTGACTGTGGATTAATGGAGTCCAAACTCTTTAGAGATGGTTTTGTAACCTTTTCCAGCCTGATGAGCATCAACAACACTTTTCCTGAGGTCCTCAGAAATCTTCTTTGTTTGTGCCATGTTACACATGTGTTGTGTAACATGTGTTGTGAAGATCAGACTTTGATAGATCCCTGTTCTTTAAATAAAACAGGGTGCCCACTCACACCTGATTGTCATCCCATTGATTGAAAACACCTGACTCGAATTTCACCTTCAAATTAACTGCTAATCCTAAAGGTTCACATACTTTTGCCACTCACAAATATGTAATATTGGATCATTTTCCTCAATAAATAAATGACCAAGTATAATATTTTTGTCTCATTTGTTTAACTGGGTTCTCTTTATCTACTTTTAGGACTTGTGTGAAAATCTGATGTTGTTTTAGGTCATATTTACACAGAAATATAGAAAATTCTAAAGGGTTCACAAACTTTCAAGCACCACTGTAGGTGTTCACTATCGGGGATGGATGATATCAAGCTGTCCAATGCCTCGAAAAATTGGTCTTTCAAATCTGGCATTGAATAAAGTGTGGATCTTGCCAGCAGAGTCAAATGGAGAGGCAGAGCCAATACAATCAGTGCTGGTTTGACCGCAGGAGCTGCCAACAGGAAGAGGTTTAAGACGTCAACTGTCGAGGGAGGCTCCACTCCCGAATTCATGGACAGTGTATGAGGATATTGTTTTGCATGCTGGCCATTGGCTTGCAAAGAGCTCATCCACCCTTTGACAGGTCTTGTTTTTAGTCCTGCAGGGTGGTATGCCACCCACCTTACCAGTTACACTGGTGGGGGAGACAGTTTAGATGCCGACTACCCATCCATGCAGCAGGTGGTACTGGGTTACATGTTACCAGTAGCAGAGTCACCTATCCTTGACCCTGACTATTTTGTGTGTGTGTGTGTGTGTGTGTGTGTATATCGGGCGGCATGGTGGTGTAGTGGTTAGCGAGCAAGAAGGTCCGGGTTCGAGCCCCGTGGCTGGTGAGGGCCTTTCTGTGCGGAGTTTGCATGTTCTCCCCGTGTCCGCATGGGTTTCCTCTGGGTGCTCCGGTTTCCCCCACAGTCCAAAGACATGCAGGTTAGGTTAACTGGAGACTCTAAATTGACTGTAGGTGTGAATGTGAGTGTGAATAGTTGTCTGTGTCTATGTGTCAGCCCTGTGATGACCTGACGACTTGTCCAGGGTGTACCCCGCCTTTCGCCCGTAGTCAGCTGGGATAGGCTCCAGCTTGCCTGCGACCCTGTAGAAGGATAAAGCGGCTAGAGATAATGAGATTATATATATATATATATATATATATATATATATATATATATATATATATATATATATATATATATATTGCACAATAAAGGATTTATAGCAGTGTCTAGGATATTACACCTAGTCTGGATAGTGAGGTACTTGTCCAGATATATATGGGAAGGGATTATTTAGAGTTCAGGAGTCTGATGGCTTAGGGGAAGAAGCTGTTACAGAACCTGGTTGTTCTGCTCCGGATACTGTGGAACTTCTTGCCAGAGGGCAGCAAGGAGAACAGTCTGTGATGTGGATGGGTGGGGTCTTTTATAATGTTCTGAGCCTTGGTCAGACAGCATTTGACTGCAATGTCTTGGATGGAAGGCAGAGATGACCTGTGATCTTTTCCAGTTGTCCTCAACACTCTTCGCATGATCTTCCAGTCTGAGGCTTTGCAGTCCCCAAAACAGACTGCAGCTGGTCAGTACACTCTCTATACTGCTCCTATAGAATGTGGTGAGGATGGGAGGGGGAGGTATGATCTTCTCATCTGGCATGGAAAGTGCAAGCACTTCTGTGTTCTCTTTGCAAAAGAGGCGATGTTGAGGGACCAAGTCAGACTGTCCGTGATCTACACCCCCAGGAACTCGGTGCTGCTGGCTAACTCCACTGTGGTGTCATTGATGAGAAGTGGTGTGAGACTGTGCCTATTTCTTCTTAAGTTGACAATGATATCTTTTGTTTTTTCAACATTCAGGACCAGATTGTTTCCATTGCACCAGTCCATCAGCTGTCTCACCTCCTCCCTGTAGGCCTGTTTGTTGTCATCCTGAATGAGGCCCACCACTGTTGTGTCATCTGCATACTTCACAATGTGATCTGTACTGAACCTGGCACAGCAGTCATGGGTCATTAGGGTGAACAGTAATGGACTCAGGATACAGCCCTCAGAGGAGCCGGTACTCAGGGAGATGGCACTGGAGATGCTGTTTCCAGCCCATACAGATTGGGGTCTGTTTGTTAGGAAATCCAGTAGCCAGTTACACAGGGGTGTGCTGAGGCCCAAGAGGCCTAGTTTTCCTACCAGATGCTGTGGGGATGGTCATGTTGAATGCCAAACTGAAGTCCAGAAACAACATTTGCACAAAAGTGTTGTTCTCCTCCAGATGTGCCAGGCTCAGGCGGAGTACAGTGGAGATAGTGTCCTCTGTGGAGCGGTTGGGATGGTAGGCAAACTGGAACGGGTCAAATGTTGGGGGGAGCCTGGAGATGATGTGGGCTTTAACCAGTCTCTCAAAGCACTTCATCATTATGGGTGTGAGTGCAACTGAGCGGTAATCATTTAAACATGTAATTGTGGGGGGTTTGGCACTGGGATTATAGTAGCTGCCTTAAAGCATGATGGAACTACAGCCTGGCTCAGCAAGGTGTTAAAGATGTCTTTGATGAGGACAGGAGCCAGCTGATCTGCACATTCCTTGAGCACCCGTCCTGTAATGTTATCGGGACCCGCTGCCTTCTGGATGTTGACTCCTCTCAGGATCCTACGTACATCAGCTGGGTCAAGACTGAGTGCCTGCTCATCAAAATTAGGAGCAGTTTTCTTGCAGGAATGTTATTTTGTGCCTCAAAATGTGCAAAATGTTTTTTGAGTTTATTTAGGAGGTCTATGTTATCCTCACAGAGTGGTGGATCGGCCTTATAGTCTGTGATAGTCTGTATGCCCTGCCACATGTGCCTGGTGTTCGTAGGGTCATAGAAGAAGCTCTTGATTTTCTGGCTATAGGCACGCTTTGCATCTCTGATGGTACAGTTCAGGTTGGCTCTTGCTGATCTGAGCACCACCACATCCCCAGCTTTGAATGCAGCATTACGCACCTACAGAATTTCACATACCTCATTGGTCATCCGTGGCTTCTGATTGACTCATGTGATGATGTACTTAGTGACACAGACATCCTCCATGCACTTCCAAAGACATGCAGTTAGGTTAATATGGGACGGCCTTGGGCTGAGGTGCCCTTGAGCGAGGCACCTAACTCCCAACTGCTCCCCGGGTGCTGTTAGCATGGCTGCCCACTGCTCTGGGTATGTGTGTGTGCTCATTGCTCACGTGTGTGTGCATGTGTGTGTTCACTGCTTCAGATGGGTTAAATGCAGAGAGGAAATTTCACAAGTGTGTGATGAATAAAAGTTGTGCTTTCTTTCCTTCTTTTTTGCTTTTCCAAATGTTTACAGACACAGATTCAGCATACTCCTCCACACTGATGTGTTGATTTTCAGTCGCCACCTCCCTAAACATGTCCCAATCCATGCATTCAAAATAGTCCTGTAATGCTGACATAGCACCCTCGGGCCAGACCCTCACCTGCTTCCTGGTGTTTTTTTTTCCTGGTGAGCATGGGCCTGTATGCGGGGATCAGCATCACAGAAAGATGGTCCAAGGAGCCGAGATGGGGGTGGGGGGGGGCTGCCTTAAATGCTTCTTGAATGTTTGGGTAGGCTAGGTCCAGTGTGCTCGTGCTTCTAGTTGCAAAATCCACATATTGATGGAAATGAGGGAGGACTGTCTTCATGTTGGCCTGGTTAAAATCCCCTGCTACAATGAAAACACCCTCTAGATTTGTGGTTTGCAGATCACTGATGGAGTGGTAAAGTAAATTTAGGGCCTCTGTGGTGTTTGCACTGGGGGGAGTGTACACAGCTGTGATGATAAAAGTTGTAAATTCCCTGGGTAGATAAAATGGTCTGCATTTAATAGTCAAAAACTCAGTGCCCAGAGAACAATGACTTGAGACCACTGTTGCATTATTACACCAGTTATTTGTGTAGATGCCCCCCCAGAATTACCACTGAGAGTGCAGCTCCTGTCCCATCGGAATGTTGTTAGCCCCTCCATGTTAACAGCGACATCCGGAACAGATGAGTTTAGCCATGTCTCTGTTAGAATTATAGCGCAGCAGTCCCTCATCTCCCATTTCATTATTAAATCCAACCTCTGATAGTCCAATTTATTCTCTAAGGAGTGGATGTTTGCAAGCAGAATGAATGGAAGTCTCATCTCATCTCATTATCTCTAGCTGCTTTATCCTTCTACAGGGTCGCAGGAAAGCTGGAGCCTATCCCAGCTGACTATGGGCGAAAGGCGGGGTACACCCTGGACAAGTCACCAGGTCATCACAGGGCTGACACATAGACACAGACAACCATTCACACTCACATTCACACCTACGGTCAATTTAGAGTCACCAGTTAACCTAACCTGCATGTCTTTGGACTGTGGGGGAAACCGGAGCACCCGGAGGAAACCCACGCAGACACGGGGAGAACATGCAAACTCCTCGAACCTGGACCTTCTTGCTGTGAGGCGACAGCGCTAACCACTACACCACCGTGCCGCCCCATGGATGGAAGTGGCATCAGAAAAGGGTTAGCCTTTAGTTTGGCTGTTAGCCCGCCTAAACTGCCACGCTTCCGCTTTCTATCGCACCTCCTCCATCTCCTTCAGGAGCAGCCAGTACTGGTAGGAGACTCCGCTGCTTCCTGGGCTACTGGTAATCATTGACTTAGCAGTCTGAGGCTATGTAGCATGTGCAAAGTGTTTGTGTCTACAGTCCCTAAACTACTGGCTGTACGTAATTCCAACATTACCTGAAGATTGTACATTAGTTTAGCATTTCTGCACTGAACATAAGCAGTTGGTCTCATCAGTTCGAGTGGTTTATTTCTTATCAAAAGTTTGTTTCTATTGTAAGCCAATGTAGCCGCAGCCGAACAGGGCACTGCCACCATCTTATTTAAAGCCAGTGTGTAGTGTGTTAGTGTGTTTGTTTGTTAGTGTGTGTGTTTCTTATTTAAAGCCTGTGTATAGTGTGTTAATGTGTATGTTTCTTATCAGTTCATCTTTGTGTCCAAGTGAACATTTCTACCAAATTTGAAGAAATTCCCTCAAGGTCTTCTTGAGATATTGCAATCACAAGACATGGACAGTCAGACAACCAAGAAACATCACACCTCTGGTCAGACTTACAAAGTGTGTGTGTGTGTGTGTGTGTGTGTGTGTGTGTGTGTGTGTGTGTAGATGATGTATCTGGGTGCGGGTCTGTGCTGTATCGGTGCATTAGCCGGTCTCTCAGCTCAGGGTACTAGTCGCCTTGGCAACACGTTGGGGATGATTGGTGTGTCAGGTGGGATTGCAGCTACACTTGGCGCACTCAAACCCTCACCTGAACTCCTCACACAGATGTCCCTTGCCATGGCAACCGGAGGAACTCTGGGTAATATTCACTCTGACACCACCTGCATTCACACAGCCATATTATTGGAACACGCCCACTGATGATGGTGTTTATGGGCTTATACAGTGAATAGTGTCTGTGTGGATTGGAACGTGTCCTGAGGATGGTGTTTATAATGATGATGGGTGTGTGTGTGCATGTGTGTGTGTGTGTGTGTGTGCAGGTCTCACCGTGGCTAAGCGGATCGAGATCTCAGACCTTCCTCAGTTGGTTGCTGGGTTCCACAGTCTAGTCGGACTTGCTGCAGTTCTCACCTGCATCGCCGAGTTCATGATTGAGCACCCGCACCTTGACACTCATCCAGCTGCCTCAGTGGTCAAGTGTGTTGCCTACCTAGGGACCTACATCGGCGGAGTGACCTTCACTGGCTCCCTTGTAGCCTATGGCAAGTTGCAAGGTACAATTTCTAAACAGTGACACTGTATAGCTATTTCTGCTCCATGTTTTTAGTACAATGCGCGCAGACTGATATTAGAGCTCTACATAGGGGACAAAGTGTGCACTTCATCAATTCAAAATCAGAGCTGGGGGTGAAGTTACATTTTAAAGCCACTAAAACACAGTGAGGCTGAATTCCAAATGACCTCTGCTCACTATAAATGCTCACTACATCGGGTAATGAAATACCTAGATGAGAATGTTTCTCACTTCTCTGTAACATCCTGTGTGCGTGTGTGTGTGTGTGTGTGTGTGTGTGTGTGTGTGTGCGCGCATATACAGGTCTCCTAAACTCCGCCCCCCTGCTCCTCCCTGGTCGTCACCTGTTGAATGCTTGTCTCATGGCTGCCTCTGTAGGGGGGTTAGTGCCCTTTATGATGAGTGACAGTTATATGGCAGGGATCAGCTGTCTACTCACTGTCTCTGCTCTCTCTGGGGTCATGGTGAGACTAAAGCCACCCGAATATTACACCACCTGAATATTACACCACCTGAATATTACACCACCTGAATAGCACACCACCCGAATATTACACCACCTCAATATTATACCACTCAAATATTCCACCCTCTCAATATTACACCACCTGAATATTACACCACCCAAATATTACACCATCTCAGTGTTATACTACCTCAATATTACACCACCTCAATATACAGTGCCCTGCAAAAGTATTCATTCCCCTTGGTGTTTGTCCTGTTTTGTTGCATTACAAGCTGAAATTTAAATGGATTTTTGGGGGGTTAGCACCTGTTTTTGCTGTACGTAAATGACTTGCCTGACATCATAAGCAATTCCAAGTGCGCCACATTTGCTGATGACACCGTGATCTTCAGATGTATAGACTCCATCTCAGACAATGCTGCCCTTCAAAAATATCTAAATAGCTGTGAAATCTGGTCTACAACTTCTGGCCTTCTCTTTAACCCAGACAAGTGTAAAAAAGTCAATGGTTAACAAGAAAAATCAATCCTGTAGAAACGTCTTATCAACTGGACAGTAAGATCTTAGAAGATACATCAGCTGAAAAATATCTTGGTGTCTGGATTAGCTGCAATTTGACATGGACCAAACATGTGTTAGACCGTTGTGCTAAAGCCAATAAACTACTCAGCTTTGCACGACGCTGCGCAAGTCAATTACAGAGCTATCGTATACGGTGGACCATCTACTTAACTATAGTATCACCTGCTATTGGATATGCAACACAGGTGTGCTGTCCTCAGTCAATCAACCTGATACAGAGAATTGAATGCATTCAGAGACGCGGAACAAAATTCATCCTCAGTCTTCCTTTCATCTGCTCTGAAAGCTATAAGGACAGGTTGGTTGCTACTGAACTCTTACCTATTACTTATTGGCATGAGTTTTTGGACCTGGTCTTTTTCTTAAAGGCCACTAACGGACTTGTCAAGTTGTCTGACAAAGTTCTACCCACAGTTAATGTATCTGCTAGAGTAATAAGATCAAGGAACTCTGGATTAAGAAACTATCGATCTCGTAAATGCCGAACTCTGACTTTTCAACGATCCTTCTTCATAAGATCAATCAGAACATGGAATGTCCTTCCTGCTAATCTGAAACAGCCTAATTAAACCTTAAATCAGTTTAAGAGTCTGCTGTATGAATATTAAAACTCTGCCCTACTGATTAACTATGATGTGGACAATCCTCGTACTTGGAAAACTATTTGTTTAAAGTGCAATACCAGCTGTAGTTTGGCAACTGCAGTCAGCTGCTGTAATTAATTGTTTGGAATGTTTAATATACTTTTGTATTTTATTTTATTCTATTTTTTTTTCGGGCCCACAGTAAGCGGTGAAGCTGTTGTGGGCACCAGCTTATATTTTAATAGGCGAAGTTAAATAAATTAAAAAAATAATAATAATTTGATTTACACAACATGCCTACCACTTTAAAGGTGCACTTTTTTATTGTGACACAAACAATAATTAAGATGACAAAACAGAAATCTGGAGTGTCCATAAGTATTCACCCCCCCTTTCATATGAAACCTGTAAATAAGAGCTGGTCCAACCAATTCACTTCATAAGTCACATAATTAGTTGATTAAAATCCACTTTAAAATCCAACCTGTTCTGGAAGGACTCTGACTCTGCTACACTATTAAGCAAGCAACATGAAAACTAAGGAGCCTCCAAACAGGTCAGAGACAAAGTTGTGGAGAAGTATACAGTGGTGCTTGAAAATTTGTGAACCCTTTAGAATTTCAACAATAATGCTGAGGGAGCTGCAAATATCCACAGTGGAGATGGGAGTATCTGTCCATAGGACCACTTTAAGCCATACGCTCCAAAGAGTGGGGCTTTATAGAAGAGTGGCCAGAAAAAAAGTCATTGCTTTAAAAAAAAAATCATGTTTGGAGTTTGCGCAACAGCATGTGGCAGACTCCCCAAACACATGGAAGAAGATTCTCTGGTCAAATGAGACAAAAATGTAACTTTTTGGCCATCATGAGAAATGCCATGTGTGGCGCAAACCTAACACCCTGAGAACACCATCCCTACAGTGAAGCATGGTGGTGGTAGCATCATGTTGTGGGGATGTTTTTCATCTGCAGGGACAGGAAAGCTGGTCAGGACTGAAGGAAAGATGGATGGCACTAAATACAGGGTAATTCTGGAGGAGAACCTGTTTGAGTCGGCCAGAGGTTTGAGACTGGGATGAAGGTTCATGGTCTAGCAGGACAATGACCCTAAACATACTCTAAAGCTACACTGGAGTAGTTTAAAGGGAAATATTTAAATGTCTTGGAATGGCCTAGTCAAAGCCCAGACCTCAATCCAATTGAGAATTTGTGGCATAACTTGAAGATTGCTGTACACCAATGCAACCTATCTAACTTGAAGGAGTTGGAGCAGTTTTGCCTTGAGGAATGGGCAAAAATCCCAGTGGCTAGATGTGCTAAGCTAACCGAGACATACCCCAAGAGACTTGCAGCTGTAATTGTAGCAAAAGGTGCCTCTATTTTTTTTTACTTTTTTTTGGGGGGGGGGGGGATACCTATGCACACTCCAGATTTCTGTTTTTTTTTCATCTTAATTATTATTTGTGTCACAATAAAAAAAACAATGTGCACCTTTAAAGTAGTAGGCATGTTGTGTAAATCATACGGTGCTAACCCCCCAAAAATCCATTTTAATTCCAGGCTGTAATGCAACAAAACAGGACAAACACCAAGGGGGATGAATACTTTTGCAAGGTACTGTAACACCACCTGAATATAACTTACTTTACTTTATCCATCCAGTTCTACCTCTCAGGCATTGTGGGGAGTTGGAGATGTTAGTCCTTTGCTAGCTGCGTGGCCCACTGCAGTGTCATTCCATGGTTCCGGAGAGTGTCTCTGACTCTGTCTATCCATCTGCAGCAGGGCCTCCCTCTGGCTCTGTAGCCAGAGTACCTGGTGTTATAGGCCCGCAGGGCTGGCTGGTTGGGTGGTGTTCTCATCAAGTGCCCGAACCATCTGAGCTGCTGCTGTGCTGCATACTGGCTGACAGGAGTGGCACCGATCATCTTCCTTATTTCTTCATTCCTGATCTTATCCATTCTGGTTTTTCCAGCTGCTTTCCATAGGCATCACTTCTCGCATACTGTGAATTTTCTCTGCTGGGCCTTGTTTAGAGTCCATGTCTGGCATTGGTAGATGAGAGTGGGGACAAAGATAGCATTAATCAGACTGGCTTTGGTTTCCATTGGTATGTTCAGGTGCTTCAGGAGAGGTGCTAGTTGGTGGCTGACTGTGTTTGCTTTTTGTGTTCTAATTTCTATTTCTCTGTCAAGCTTCCCTTCTTCCGTGAAGGTACTTAAACTCTGTGGTTTGCTTGAGCCGCTGTCTGTTGATGGTGATATTTAGTTCTTCGGAAGTGCGCCCTACTGACATGACCTCCGTCTTCTCTACGCTGATCTTCATTGCCTGCTGCTTACTACTGCTGTTTAATCTGTCCATGTGTTTTTGCAGCAGCTCTTTGTCCTCATTCATAATGCTTTGGTCATCAGCAAACAGTAGTTCATCCAGTCCCTGGGGATCTATGTTGGCATCTTTGGTGATCTTGTCCATATACACAATGAAAGTAATGGTGACTGCACACAGCCCTGCCTCACTTTAAACCAGTCTGTGAGTCCACATGTGGTCCGCACTGCACTTTGACTGTTGTTGTAAATTGCTCTGATGTTGTCAAGGAGTTGTCCTTTCACACCATACCATTCCAATGTCCCCCAAAGCTTGTTTCTGTCCACTCTATCGAATGCCTTCTCTTGATTTAAGAAGACCAGATGTAGTTGTTTTTGGTACTCACAAGCTCTTTCACAGAGTTGTCGAAGGGCGAATACTGCATCTGTGCAGCCTCTACCTTTTCTAAAGCCAAACTGGGCTTCACTCAGTCGTGGATCCACTATTGCTCTAGTACTCTGTTCCAGGACCTTAGCATAGATCTTCCCCATGTGACTGAGAAGGGAAATACCTCTATAGGTACCACAGTCTTTCTTACTCCCTTTCTTCTTCCATATGGGGACTACTGTTGCTCTCTGCCAGTCATCTGGAGCACATCTCTCCTCCCATGCCTTCTGGAATATGTTTGTAAGCCACTTGATGGCAACGTCTCCACAGGCACTGATGGCCTTTGTGGTGATTCCATCAACTCCTGCAGCCTTGTTCTTCGGACTTTGCCTGACTGCTTTCCAGACTTCTTCTTCCAGGATGTTTGGTTCTGTTTGGTCTGGGTATCTGGGGCTGAAGTGTGAGTTGATGTTGTTTTCTACATTGGGGTTAAGTAGAACTCTGAAGTAGTTCTCCCATCTCTGTCTGATTTTGGCCTCCTCATACAGAAGGTTTCCATCATGGTCGTTTATTACAGAGGTGGGGTTGTATGGATCCTCTCAGAGTCTCATAGCTTTGATGCTCCTGAAGAACTCTTGTGGTGACCTTTTGCACAGCTCACTTAGCTCCCTACCGTAGGTGTTCCAGGAGGCGTTCTTTGCATCCCTCACTCCTCACCGGTGGTGGATGACGGACATTAAACCAGATAGTGAGTGAGTGCTCTCTTGCTGTTTCATCTTGTGAGTCTATACTTCACATAGTCCTCCTCTGACTGTGACTTGACCCATGTCTTGTATAGCCTCTTCTTTTCTTTTATTGCCTCCTTCACATTGTCATTCCACCATATCGTGGTCTTTCTCTTTCCCTTACTGGGTTTCTTTGTCCCACATGTTTTCTTAATGGCATCAAGAAGGGTGTCTCTGAAGGTGCACCATGCTTCCTCTGCTGTCATCTGGCTGGTGTCCACCTGTTCCAGTTTTTCTGTAACTGTTCTCTGGGTATCTGCTTGGGCTTCCTCTCTCCTTTGGAGTTTGCATAGGTTGACCTGTGACTCTAACAACACTCTCCTTTTCTGTAGCCCTTTTACCTTTCCAGCTGTCTACATCACAACAGGTCAATGGTCTGAGTCAAGACTAACGTTTGGAATTGCCCTAGTGTCATGTACTGTATTCCTCTTTGATGTTCTCATTAGGATATAGTCTATCTGTGATGATATTGTCAGGTCGTTCCACTTATACCATGTTTGTCTGTGGCTGGGACGGTGTTGGAAGAAAGTATTTGTGATGAAGAGCTTATGTTCTGCACAAAGGCTCAGAAGTTGGTGCCCGTTGTAGTTGCACTGTGCATTGGGGTCGCTGTAGGGACCCAAATATGCTGACCAGGGGTCTCTTCTTTTTCCTACCCTGCCGTTTAAGTCACCCATCACAACAACATCCTCTTTGTCTGGTACTTGGCCAAGGTTTTCTGACAATTGTTCAAAGAAATAATCGTTTTCCTCGTCTGTGTATGAATCATGACATGGCGCATATACCTGAAAGTAATTGGTGGTTCTGCTTTCTTCCCTGATCCTGATCTTGACAATTCGTTCTGAAATATATACTATCTCTGAGAGGTTTTTTGCTGTGTTGGGATGTAAGACAAACCCTATGCTGTGCACTGCCCTCTGATGCTGGTCAACTCCACTCCAGATAAGGATGTAGTTTAAATGTATTTCCTTACAGCATTTGCCCTTCCTTCTGCAGTCCACAATAACCATAACTGTGATTTTGCACTGTACCATAAAATCTACAATCTCCAGTTCCTTATCTCTCACTCCACAAATGTTCCATGTTCCGATTTTCTTAAGCCTAGCCCTTGGTCCATGTCTTTGTCCTTTTCCATTCTCTGGTTGGTTTCCATATAGATCCATCCATCTTCCGCTCCTTTTTTGTCTTCGAGCAAAAGTTTATCCACTGCCGGCTTGCTGGGCCCGTCACAGCTTCATCAGAGCCCCGTTTGCCAGCCGAACTGTTTCCACCTCCCACGATGTGGATGAGGGAATATAACACCACCTCAGTACTACCTGTCGGCAGCCATCGGACAAAGTCCATGACGAGCGCATGGGTCACAACATTCAGGTCCGATTCAAGCATTTCCTTAGATGGCTTACTGGCCCAATCCTAGATCAGTAGACGTGATGGCAAGTTGGACAGATATGGGCTGTTGCTGATGGAGCTCCTACAGTGACCTTTTTCCTGGCTCTTTTTACATCGGCCTCATCATTGAGCCTTTTCTGTCCTACTTCAAGTGCTTCACTGCAAGTGGCCTTCCAGATACTATGTTCTGCCGCAAGATGTTCTTAGTCATCCACTGGAAGACTGATCACAAGCATGTCTCTTTTGCAGACATCTCGAAAGTGTAGCTTTGGTCTTCCGACAGCCCTTGACCTGAGTTCCAACTCTCCATACAGGAGATCCTTGGGGATGCGACCAGCCTCCATTCGCCGAACATGGCCCAGCCATCTCATCCTATGTTGTCTGAGGAGGGTATATATTGAGGGGATGCCTGCTCTATCAAATACTGCACTGTTGGGGACCTTGTCTGTCCATGAGATGGACAGAATGCAGCATAAACACCTCATGTGGAAGGAGTGCAAGTATTTCTCCTGACAAGCATAGGTGGCCCAGGACTCGCTGCCGTATAGCAGGGTATTCATGATGCAAGTGTGATAGACAGAGACTTTGGTGATAGTGGTACAGTGGTGCTTGAAAGTTTGTGAACCCTTTAGAATTTTCTATATTTCTGCATAAATATGACCTAAAACATCATCAGATTTTCACACAAGTCCTAAAAGTAGATAAAGAGAACCCAGTTAAACAAATGAGACAAAAATATTATACTTGGTAATTTATTTATTGAGGAAAATGATCCAATATTACATATTTATGAGTGGCAAAAGTATGTGAACCTTTGCTTTCAGTATCTGGTGTGACCCCCTTGTGCAGCAATAACTGCAACTCAACGTTTCCGGTAACTGTTGATCAGTCCTGTACACCAGCTTGGAGGAATTTTAGCCCACTCCTCCATACAGAACAGCTTCAACTCTGGGATGTTGGTGGGTTTCCTCACATGAACTGCTCGCTTCAGGTCCTTCCACAACATTTTGATTGGATTAAGGTCAGGATTTTGACTTGGCCATTCCAAAACATTAACTTTATTCTTCTTTAACCATTCTTTGGTAGAACAACTTGTGTGCTTAGGGTCGTTGTCAAGTCAAGTTTGTTTGCATAGCACTTTTAACAATAGACATTGTCCCAAAGCGGCTTTACAGAATCTGAATGACCCAAGACATGAGCTAATTTTATCCCTAATCTATCCCCAATGAGCAAGCCCATGGCGACGTGGCAAGGAAAAACTCCCCCAGATGACACGAGGAAGAAACCTCAAGAGGAACCAGACCCAAAAGGGAACCAATCCTCACCTGGACAACAGCAGACAACATGACTATAACATTAGCAGTTTTAACATGAAGTCAGTTTCGTTGATAATGCTTCATTAATGGAAACTTGAGTGCAAAACTGTTCATGACAACCGCAGCCCCAAAGTTAGCAAGCCAACTGTAGTCCTCAGCCACAAAAGCATTATTGTAGGTGTCCAGAGTGTCTTCCAAGTATGACTTTCAACTGTCCATATGGGGCCGTCCTCCACAGGAGCGATGTGATGAGACTCCAACCAGACATAGGACATCAGGATGGATCAGGCAGGTCCAAGGAGCAGAAGAGGTCAGCACCTCAATCCCAGGATTGACATGAAACTCAGAGGGACAGATTGGGGGTGAGAAGAGAGAGAAAACACAAGTTGTTAGATATGCCCAATGTCACCTGAATAAGTAGGTACAGTATACATTTTGCCTGAGTACAAGCAGGGACTCCAGAAAAACTAACTATGACAGCATAACTAAAATGAGAGAGCCAGATAGTAACACAGGCATGAGGGAGCCCCGGGACATAAAGCAGCAGCCACTACACCGTCAACAAACTCGAGTGAGCAAGCAAGTGGGGGACTGGCAGCATCCATCCATCCCAGTTTACCAAAACACTCTATGTCTGAGGACCCTCCAGATCTACACCTTTACCACATAAGCACCTTTAACGAAAGGCTTGACTAAACAGATATGTTTTCAGCCTAGACTTAAACACTGAGACTGTGTCTGATTCCCGAACACTACTTGGAAGGCTGTTCCATATCTGTGGGGCTTTGTAAGAAAAGGCTCTGCCCCCTGATGTAGCCTTCACTATACAAATATGAATATATTGTCTTGCTGCATGACCCACCTTCTCTTGAGATTCAGTTCATGGACAGATGTCCTGACATTTTCCTTTAGAATTCACTGGTATAATTCAGAATTCATTGTCCCATCAATGACGGCAAGCTGTCCTGGCCCAGATGCAGCAAAACAGGCCCAAACCATGATACTACCACCACCATGCTTCTCAGATGGGATAAGGTTCTTATGCTGGAATGCAGTGTTTTCCTTTCTCCAAACATAATGCTTCTCATTTAAACAAAAAACTTCTATTTTGGTCTCATCTGTCCACAAAACACTTTTCCAATAGCCTCTGGCTTGTCCACGTGATCTTTAGCAAACTGCAGATGAGCAGCAATGTTCTTTTTGGAGAGCAGTGGCTTTCTCCTTGCAACCCTGCCATGCACACCATTGTTGTTCAGGGTTCTCCTGATGGTAGACTCATGAACATAAACATTAGCCAATGTGAGAAAGGCCTTCAGTTGCTTAGAAGTTACCCTGGGGTCCTTTGTGACCTTATCGACTATTAAACGCCTTGCTCTTGGAGTGATCTTTGTTGGTCGACCACTCCTGGGGAGGGTAACAATGTCTTGAATTTCCTCCATTTGTACACAATCTGTTTGACTGTGGATTGGTGGAGTCCAAACTCTTTAGAGATGGTTTTGTAATCTTTTCCAGCCTGATGAGCATCAACAACACTTTTTCTGAGGCCCTCAGAAATCTCCTTTTTTCATGCCATGATACACTTCCACAAACATGTGTTGTGTAGATCAGACTTTGATAGATCCCTGTTCTTTAAATAAAACAGGGTGCCCACTCACACCTGATTGTCATCCCATTGATTGAAAACACCCGACTCTAATTTCACCTTCAAATTAACTGCTAATCCTAGAGGTTCACATACTTTTGCCACTCACAGATATGTAATATTGGATCATTTTCCTCAATAAATAAATGACCAAGTATAATATTTTTGTCTCATTTGTTTAACTGGGTTCTCTTTATCTACTTTTAGGACTTATGTGAAAATCTGATGATATTTTAGGTCATATTTATGCAGAAATACAGAAAATTCTAAAGGGTTCACAAACTTTCAAGCATCACTGTAAGCTTCTTATTCTCCCACATGTGAGGAGAGAGCTTGGCCATGCTGATTGCAGCCTTTCCAATTCTTTTACCAAGCTCAGCATTGAGAGAGACATTGTCTGAGATGGTGGAGACAAAGTAGGTAAACTGTGAGACAACTTCCAGTGTGTAATCTTTGATGGTCACAACTGGAGAAGCTTTGACTCCTTGGCACATGATTTTTGTCTTCTTCAGACTGATGGTAAGGCTGAAGTCATCACATGCCTTGGAGAAGTGGTTGAGAAAATTCTGAAGTTCTTTCTCACTGTGAGCAACAAGGGCAGCATCATCGGCATAAAGCATGACGTGCAGTTGAACTTGGCCAACCTTGATGTAGTGATATGAGAGAATGTGCTTCTTGTCCTGAGATGTGTTGGGTTGAAGAGCTTCCCGTCTGATCTAGTTTGCAGCAGAACGCCTTCATCAACTGACCCAAAAGTGTGTTTAAGAAGGACAGAGAAGAAAATGCCAAAGAGTGTCGGTGCTAGCATGCAGCCTTGTTTCATGCTGCTCATGATGTTAAATGCATCTGACCTGCGCCTGTTGAATTGTATAGTGCCCTGCATTCCACCATGAAAGGACTTGACAAAACTCAGGAGTTTCAGAGGGCAGCCAATTAAGGGCAGGATCTTAAAGAGACCATCTCTACTGACTAAGTCAAATGCCTTAGTCAGATCAATGAATGCAATAAAGAGGAGCTGTTGTTCCTGGCACTTCTCCTGGAGTTGTCTCAGTGAGAAGATCATATCTACTGTAGAGCACATGGAACGGAAGCCACATTGAGATTCTGGATAGGCCCTCTCTGCAAGCTTTTGGAGGCGATGAAAAGCAACTCGAGTGAACAGCTTTCCAGCAATGCATAGTAATAAGATGCTGCAGGAGTTATCATGGTTACTGCAGTCACCCTTGTTCTGGTACAGGGTTGTGATGATGGAATCTTTCAACTCTTGGTGGATCGCTCCTTCCTCCCAGCACCTGCAGAGCAACTGATGGAGAGCATTGAGCAGCCTGCTCCCGCTGCATTTAAATACCTCAGCCAGAATGCCATTGTGGCAGTTTGTATGAGTGGGAGGAGCACAGAAGGATGGCAGGCCAGAATTAAGTTAAAAAAACTCTTTTATTTTGCACTTTTCAGTAGCAATATAACTCTCCCAGCCACACACACACGCACACACACAAGTCGTCTGGTTGGGAAAAGAGCTCTCCCTCTGCTCTCGCTCTCTCTTTAAATAGTGTGCGGTCACTGGGGAAGACACACAAACACACATTAATGGACCTCAGGTGCAGTGATTCTGCCACTTACCTTCCCTGACTCTGCCCTCCAGTCACAGACCGACGCTTGACCATGCCCCCACTGCCACATACCCCCACTGCCCGACTCAGGCTGGGTGGCCATCCGGCCTGCAGCTGACTCCCCCCCCCTTGACGGGAGAGGAAGTCCGCCATGACCATCTGCACCCCCGGCCTGTGGATCACCCTGAAGTTAAAGGGTTGGAGTGCCAGATACCAACAGGTGATCCGTGCATTGGCATCCTTCATGCGGTGGAGCCACTGGAGGGTCATGTGGTCCGAACAGAGGGTGAAAGGGCATCCCAGCAGGTAGTAGCAGAGGGCAAGGACCGCTCACTTGATTGCGAGGCACTCTTTTTCGATGGTGCTGTAGCGCCCCTCACGTACCGACAGCTTCCTGCTGATGTACAGCACTGGATGGTCCTCCCCCTCCACCTCCTGGGACAAAACAGCCCCCAGCCCCCTGTCCGACGCATCTGTCTGTAACATAAAGGGGAGAGAAAAGTCAGAGGAGTGTAACAGTGGCCCCCCCACACAGTGCAGCCTTCACCTCAGAGAAAGCCCGCTGGCATTGCTCCGTCCACTGGACCGGATCTGGTGCCCCCTTTTTAGTGAGATCAGTCAGCAGGCTGGTGACGTCCGAATAATTAGGTATAAACCTACGATAGTAGCCAGCCAGCCAGCCCCAGGAACTGTCTCACCCCCTTTTTGGTCTTGGGCCTCAGGCAGGCCGCAATTGCTGCTGTCTTGTTAATTTGGGGACGCACCTGCCCGTTGCCCAAGTGGAAGCCCAGATACCGTACTTCCACCCGCCCAATCGCACACTTCTTGGGTTGGCTGTGAGACCCACTCGCCTCAGCAACCTAAGGATGGCCCTCAGGTGTTGCAGGTGCCGCGGCCAGTCATTACTATAGATAATGATATCATCGAGGTACGTGGCCGCATAGGTGGCGTGGGGGCAGAGGACCCTATCCATCAGCCGCTGGAACATAGCGGGCACCCCAAACAGCCCAAAAGGAAGTGTGACAAACTGGTGTAAGCCAAACAGTGTGGAAAAGGCCATTTTTTCTCGGGATAATGGAGTCAAGGGGATCTGCCAATAACCCTTTGTTAAATCCAGTGTCGAGTAAAAGCAAGCCGTGCCTAGTTGATCGAGCAATTCATCAATACGAGGCATTGGGTACGCGTCGAATTTAGACACCGCATTGAGTTTTCTATAGTCTACACAGAACCGGACCGACCCATTGGCCTTGGGTACCAAGACCACCGGGCTGCTCCAGTCACTGTGGGACTCCTCAACGATGCCCATTTCGAGCATGGCCTCGAGTTCTTCCCGAACCGCTTTTTTCTTGTGTTCGGGTAGCCTGTAAGGGTGGCTGCGCACTACCACCCCCGGGGGCATCTCAGTGTGGTGCTCTATGAGGTCGGTGCGGCCGGGCAGGCGTGAGAACATGTCCGAAAACTTGATCTGCAACTGGGCAACCTCCACGAGTTGGATCAGGGAGAGGTGGTCTCCACAGGGGACTGGAGAGGTATGCGATGCCAATGCTCCCTTTTGAACCTCTGGCCCCAGCTTCACCTTCTCCAGAACCACTGACACCAACGCTACGGGGACCTCCTTGTTCCAGAGTTTGAGCAGATTGAGGTGGTAAATCCGTAGCAGCCCACCCCTGTCCCTTTACCTTACCTTGTAGTCGATGTCCCCGACTCGCCGTGTGACCTCAAAGGGTCCTTGCCACTTGGCGATCAATTTGGAGCTCGATGTGGGCAACAGTACGAGTACTTTATCTCCCGGTGCGAACTCCCTAAGGCACATACCCCTGTCGTACAGGCGGGTTTGCCGTTCTTGGGCCTGCCGCAAATTCTCCTGGGTTAGGTGTGCGAGTGTGTGGAGTTTTGCGTGCAGGTCAATAACATATTGAATTTCATTTTTACTTGCTGGTGAAGGTCCCTCCTCCCAATTTTCTCACAGCACATCTAGAATGCCACGGGGCTTACGCCCATATAACAATTTGAATGGGGAGAACCCCATGGAGGCTTGTGGGACCTCTCACATTACAAATAACAAGGGTTCGAGCCATTTATCCCAATTACGAACGTCCTCGCTTACGAATTTTTTAATTACATTTTTGAGGGTGCGATTGAACCGTTCAGCTAAAGCATCCGTTTGTGGGTGATAAACGCTGGTGCGGATCGGCTTAATTCCTAATAACCCATACAGTTCATTCAGTGTATGTGACATAAACGTCGTGCCTTGATCAGTCAGAATCTCTTTCGGGATTCCAACTCGGGAGATGACGCGGAAGAGCACTTCCACAATACTGCGTGCTGAGATATTGCAAAGAGGCACTGCTTCCGGGTATCGCGTTGCATAGTCCACCAGAACTAAAATTAAGCGGTACCCTCGTGTTGACCGATCTAATGGCCCGACGAGATCCATCCCAATTCTTTCAAACGGGGTCTTGATTAATGGGAGAGGGTGCAAAGGCGCTTTTGGAATGGCCGCTGGATTTACTAATTGGCATTCATGGCACACCGTACACCACCTACGGACATTGCCGCGAATCCCTGGCCAATAGAACCGGGCCATTATTCGGGCTAGTGTCTTATCCTGTCCTAAGTGTCCAGCCATGGGATTAAAGTGAGCCACCTGGAATACCAATTCCTGGCGGCTCTTTGGAATCAAAAGCTGCGTGACTTGCTCTTTAGTCTGAGTGTCCTGCGTCACTCGGTCTAATCTATCCTTCATAATATAAAAATAGGAGAAGGACGGGGTGGCGTTTGGCTGGAGCGTTTGACCATCGATTACTCTCACTTGGTCAAACGCATGCCACAGAGTCTCATCTCGCGACTGCTCTAATGGGAAATCCGCGAGGGATTCCCCAAGAGAGGGAGGAGAAGCCTGCTGCCCCTCACTCTGACGTGGAGATGATGTAGATGGCTCTGTGACAGCTGCTCCCACCAATGCGACACCGGGACCTCCCCCTGCTGAACTACGGCAGGACCCACTCTTCACTAAATGGCTCATTAACTCCCCGAATCCCGGCCAATCAGTCCCCAAAATTATTGAGTGGGTGAGGCGAGGATTAACTGCCACCTTTACTCTAAATTTTTCCCCTCGGAAAAGAATGTGGACTGACACTAAAGGGTAGCTGTGAACATCCCCGTGTACACACAACACTTTCACCCCCTGTGCTCCTCCCAATGCCTCATCTTGCACCAGGCTTTGGTGAACTGAGGTCTAATTACAGCCAGAGTCCACCAACACCTGATATGTATCCCCTTGGATACTCACCGGTATGCGATACGCTCCAGCCCGATTGAGGGCGGCTCCTGGCGCGTCGGGGATCCGAACCACCGCACCCACTTCCATTGCCGAGCACTGCTGTTGGAGGTGGCCTGGCTCCCCGCAGCACCAGCAAACCGGCCCGGGCTTCCTCCCTGCACCGGCGCTCTGGGGCTCACTCACCTGAGGGGGGGAAGAGACAGACACAGAAGGGAAAAACGGGAGGGCACCACGGGTGCGACAGGCCAGCTGGGGTGGGGCCGGCCCCCATCTCCATGGTGGGGGAATGGGGCGAGGATGAGACACAGGAGGAGAGGGGGAGAGAGAGGAGAGGGAAGAAGAGGATGTCCACTGTCCTGCCGTCGGAACAGCCGCCAAATGGTCCTCCGCCAGCTCGATGGCCTGATCCAGTGATGCTGGGCAGTGGCATTGGACCCACTCCACGGTCCCCTCTGGTAGGCGGGCGATGAACTGCTCCAGTACCACCTGATCGATGATTCCCTCAGCGTCGCAGTTGTCGGCCCTCAACCACCACCAGCAGGCATCCTGGAGCTGCTGGCCAAACACGAACGGCCGGCCAACTTCCTCCAGACGCAGAGTGCGGAAGCGCTGTCGCTATTGTTCGGGGGTGCGCCCCACCCGCTGGAGGACGGCCCGGCGAAGGTCTGCGTAGGCCAGCCAGTGGTCGGTGGGGAGCTGTAGTGCAGCCAGCTGTGCCTCTCCCGTTAGCAGGGGGAGGATGCACGCCACTCGCTGTTCCACCGGCCATCCCGAGGCCTCTGCTGCCTGCTCGAAGAGCGTGAGGAAGGCCTCGGGGTCGTAACTGTGGGCCCATCTTAGTTAGGGTGAGGGAAGAAGGGCCCGCGGCGGTGGAGATGGTGGACCCCACCGACGCGAGGAGGTGCCGGAACGCCTGTCGATCTTCCTGCTGCACCAATACCAGGGCCTCGAACCAGTGCTCTTGCTCCTTCCGGAGGGTGACTAGCACCTGGTGCTGGCTCTGCTGGGCCATGGCGAGGGCGTGGACCAGGTCTGCAAAGGGGGAGGACTCCATGGGGCTGTTCTTTTCCTGTGCTCCATCCCGGGTTTCAGTGCCACTGTGGCAGTTCGTAGGAGGGGGAGGAGCACAGAAAGATGGCAGGCCAGAATAAAGTTCCATAACTTAGTTTATTTGTTCTTTTCAGACACAAATTACTCTCCCAGTCATACACACACACACACACACACACAAGTCGTCTGGTTTAGGAGAGAGCTCACTTCCTCTCTCTCTCTTTATGTAGGGCGCGGTCACTGGGAAGACACACAAACACAGGTTAATTGACATCAGGTGTAGTGATTCTGCCACTTACCTTCCCTGACTCCGCCCTCCGGTTCACAGACCGGCCCTTGACCATGCCCCCACTGCCACATACCCCCACCGCCCGACTCAGGCTGGGCAGCCATCCGGCCTGCAGCCGACTCCCCCCCCCCCTTGACGGGAGAGGAAGTCCGCCACCACCATCTGCACCCCTGGCCTGTGGATCACCTTGAAGTTAAAGGGTTGGAGTGCCAGATACCAATGGGTGATCCGCGCATTGGCATCCTTCATGCGGTGGAGCCACTGGAGGGGCGCATGGTCCTAACAGAGGGTGAAAGGGTGCCCCAGCAGGTAGTAGTGGAGGGCGAGGACTGCCCACTTGATCGCGAGGCACTCTTTTTCGATCGTGCTGTAGCGCCCCTCACGTACTGACAACTTTCTGCTGATGTACAGCACTGGACGGTCATCCCCCTCCACCTCCTGGGACAAAATGGCCCCCAGCCCCCTGTCCGATGCATCCATTTGTAACATAAAAGGGAAAGAAAAGTCAGGGGAGTGTAACAGTGGCCCCCCGCACAGTGCAGCCTTTACCTCAGAGAAAGCCCGCTGGCATTGCTCCGCCCACTGGACAGGATCTGGTGCCCCCTTTTTAGTGAGATCAGTCAGCGGGCTGGTGACGTCCGAATAATTAGTTATAAACCTACGATAGTAGCCAGTCAGCCAGCCCCAGGAACTGTCTCACCCCCTTTTTGGCCTTGGGCCTCAGGCAGACTGCAATTGCTGCTGTCTTGTTAATTTGGGGACGCACCTGCCCATTGCCCAAGTGGAAGCCCAGATACCATACTTCCACCCACCCAATCGCACACTTCTTTGGGTTGGCTGTGAGACCCGCTCGGCTCAGTGACCTAAGGATGGCCCTCAGGTGTTGTAAGTGCCGCTGTCAGTCATTACTATAAATAATGATGTCATCGAGGTATGCGGCCGCATAGGTGGCGTGGGGGCAGAGGACCCTATTCATCAGCTGCTGAAACATAGTGGGCACCCCAAACAGTCCAAAAGGAAGTGTGACAAACTGGTGTATGCCGAACGGTGTGGAAAAGGCCATTTTTTCTCGGGATAATGGAGTCAAGGGGATCTGCCAATAACCCTTTGTTAAATCCAGTGTCGAGTAAAAGCAAGCCGTGCCTAGTTGATCAAGCAATTCATCAATCCGAGGCATTGGGTACGCGTTGAATTTATACACTGCGTTGACTTTTCTATAGTCTACACAGAACCGGACCGACCCGTCAGCCTTGGGTACCAAGACCACCGGGCTGCTCCAGTCACTGTGGGACTCCTCGACGATGCCCATTTCGAGCATGGCCTTGAGTTCTTCCCGAACCATTTTTTTGTGTTCGGGTAGCCTGTAAGGGTGGCTGCGCACTACCACCCCCAGGGGCGTCTCAATGTGGTGCTCTGTGAGGTCGGTGCGGCTGGGCAGGGGCGAGAACACATCTGAAAACTCGGTCTGCAACTGGGCGACCTCCGCGAGTTGGGTCAGGGAGAGGTGGTCTCCACAGGGGACCAGAGAGGTACGCGATACCAATGATCCCTTTTGAACCTCCGGCCCCAGCTCCGCCTACTCCGGAACCACCGACACCAACGCCACGGGGACCTCCTCATTCCAGAGTTTGAGCAGATTGACGTGGTAAATCTGTAGCGCCCCACCCCTGTCCGTTCACCTCACCTCGTAGTCGACATCCCTGACTCGCCGTGTGACCTCAAAGGGTCCTTGCCACTTGGCGATCAATTTGGAGCTCGATGTGGGCAACAGTACGAGTACTTTGTCTCCCGGTGTGAACTCCCTAAGGCACGTACCCTTGTCGTACAGGTGGGTTAGCCGTTCTTGGGCCTGCCGCAAATTCTCCTGGGTTAGGTGTGTGAGTGTGTGGAGTTTTGCACGCAGGTCAATAACATATTGAATTTTGTTTTTACTTGCTGGTGAAGGTCCCTCCTCCCAATTTTCTCGCAGCACATCTAGAATGTCGTGCAGCTTACGCCCATATAATAATTCGAACGGGGAGAACCCCGTGGAGGCTTGTGGGACCTCTCGCACTGAAAACAACAAGGGTTCAATGTGGGTGGTAGAAATGGGCAACTGGACTTGCTTGAAGATTCTTGAAAACATTTCACCTCTCGTCCAAAAGGCTTCCTCAGTTCTGTCTGACTAATAGTGAGTATCAGATATTTATCCTCTCCTGGATCAGAATCAGAATCAGAATTCTGATGACCAGCTCATCTAAGGTGTCATTGAGGCATCATGTTGGTGTGGGTCACTGGAGGCTGGGTGTGAAAGGCGAGTCATTAGGGTGATCAAAGGATTGTCCATTAGGGTGATCAATGGCAATCTGACTCTCTCTGTCCTCCTGTGAGTCACTGAAAACAGCTGGGTCCTGGCGTACACCCAGCTGTCTGGGTGTATACAGGCACTTGGCCCAACACAGGAGAGCCAGCTCCTCAGGCCAGGACTCGGCTGTCTACATTCATCTTAACAACAAAGGACACTCATTTCAGGATTGTAATGTACGCATTTAAGCCAGAGAGGATCGTTGGTATGAGCGAGGAGTTAAAGAAGCCATTTTTGTCAACCTGGAACAGCCATCACTGAACAGAGGTGGGGGTCTAAGACATCATTTGTCAACCATCTACAAGGCGGTATTGGACACTCTTCCCAGACGGCTGGGTGTACGCCAGGACCCAGCTGTTTTCAGTGACTCACAGGAGGACAGAGAGAGTCAGATTGCCATTGATCACCCTAATGGACAATCCTTTGATCACCCTAATGACTCGCCTTTCACACTCAGCCTCCAGTGACCCACACCAACATGATGCCTCAATGACACCTTAGATGAGCTGGTCATCAGAATTCTGATTCTGATTCTGATCCAGGAGAGGATAAATATCTGATACTCACTATTAGTCAGACAGAACTGAGGAAGCCTTTTGGACGAGAGGTGAAACGTTTTCAAGAATCTTCAAGCAAGTCCAGTTGCCCATTTCTACCACCCACAGTTTACTATGACCTGGATGATTGAGAATCTTCACAGACATGTTTCCACGCATTTTGGGATGAGAACCCTTCGACTGGTGCGGGAGTATGAGAAGTGTTCCAGAAAACTGGCAGACTACAGAAACCACCTGCGTTTTAACCTGAGATGCTGACAATCCAACATTATCCTCACTAGCCTACGCCTATTTTCAATGGTTAAAGGACACAGAGCTGAGATAATCCTGCAGAAAGCCCAGAAGCAGCTTCTCAATGAGAGAGTGAGACAAGTACATTTCACCATCGATGCTCTCCAGAACAAGACTAAACTGAGGTTTGAGGAGTTGACAGCCCTTCTTCCCAGTGAAGTTTTGGAACGAGTCTCTGATCTCACTGAGAAGGCACAGCTTTCACAACACACCAAAGGTAAGGAACGACAGATGCGCACATTTCAAAAATTGCTGTCTAAAACCACCTCCTCCGACAAGACAGAAGGGCTGTCTTGGAGGAAGAAATCTGACCAGACTACACCACCCGACATAGAAGAGAAATGGGTGAAGAACTTATCCGACAGGGTACTCACCCAACCAGAGAGAGATGTCTTATCCAAGGGTCTTAACTTTGCAGTTTCACCTGAGCAGATACCGGTAGTAGAACTCATCACAGCCACAGAGACAGCCATCAGGAACAACAACCTGACCAACACGGAGTCAGAACAACTTAGACTGAAGATATCAGCTGCTCTATCCAGTGCGAAAGCACCCCCCTCCAACCTCACCAGCCAAGAAAGGAGGGCTCTTACAGTGCTTCAAAGAGACCAGAACATCACCATCCTTCCTGCTGACAAAGGGAGATGCACAGTAGTGCTAAATACAGCGGACTACCACTCCAGGATGACCAGTCTCCTCAGTGATACAACCACTTATGAAACATTGAGGAGGGACCCCACAAGTGGTTACAAAAGGAAAGTTGTTAGCTGTTTGCAACAACTAGAAAAGGACCAAGCCATCAACCGATCTCTTTACTACAGATTGTACCCTGGGGAAGCCGTGCCTCTCATATACGGACTCCCCAAGATTCACAAAGAAGGAGCTCCTCTCAGACCTATTATCAGCAGTATAAACTCAGTCACATATAACATTGCTAAACACCTAGCCACCATCTTGGCTCCGCTGGTTGGGAATACACCATATCATGTCAAAAATTCCCAAGATTTTGCTTCTAAAGTTGCAGACCTCAAACTAGATTCAGATGAAACCATGGTTTCCTACGATGTCACTTCTCTGTTCACCTGCATTCCCACCACAGAAGCAGTCGAATCTGTAAGAAAACGACTCCTTCAGGATAGCTCCTTACTGGATAGAACGAAACTCACCACGGACCAGATTTGCGCCCTGCTTGATCTCTGCCTGACTACCACTTATTTCCAGTTTAATGAAAGTTTCTACAGACAGAAGCATGGATGCGCCATGGGATCACCAGTGTCCCCTATTGTGGCCAATTTATACATGGAGGAAGTGGAACATATAGCTTTGACCACTTTTGCAGGAGTTGCTCCCAGCCATTGGTTTAGATACGTGGATGATACCTGGGTTAAAATCAAAATCCAGGAGGTGGAAGCTTTCTCGAAACACATCAATGCAGTGGATAGCAACATCAACTTCACTCGGGAGGATGTCAGTGGGAATAATCTAGCCTTCTTGGATTGTGATGTACACATTAGACAAGACAGAAGCCTTAGTATCGAGGTCTACCGGAAACCCCCCCACACAGACCAGTACCTACTTTTCGACTCTCACCACCCACTGGAACATAAATTGGGGGTCATTAGGACCTTGCAACACAGGGCCCAGAACATTCCTACAACATTAGAGGGAAAAGAGAAGGAGCAGAATCACATCAAGAAAGCACTTCAGAATTGCGGTTATCCCAACTGGGCTTTCCTAAAGAGCATAAAAAGGAACATAACTGACAAGGATGATAACAGGAACAAACGCAAGAACATTGTCATTCCCTACATTTCTGGTCTATCTGAGAAACTCAGGAGGATCTTCTACAAAACACAACATTCCGGTACATTTCAGACCCAGTAACACCTTGAAGCAGAAACTGGTCCACCCTAAGGACAGAATACCCAGACACAAACAGGACAATGTAGTGTATGCAATTCAGTGCAGTGAGAATTGCACGGATTCATATATTGGTGAGACCAAACAACCGCTATACAGGCGCTTGGCCCAACACAGGAGAGCCAGCTCCTCAGGCCAGGACTCAGCTGTCTACATTCATCTTAACAACAAAGGACACTCATTTCAGGATTGTAATGTACACATTTTAGCCAGAGAGGATCATTGGTATGAGCGAGGAGTTAAGAAGCCATTTTTGTTAACCTGGAACAGCCATCACTGAACAGAGGTGGGGGTCTAAGACATCATTTGTCAACCATCTACAAGGCGGTATTGGACACTCTTCCCAGACGGCTGGGTGTACGCCAGGACCCAGCTGTTTTCAGTGACTCACAGGAGGACAGAGAGAGTCAGATTGCCATTGATCACCCTAACGGACAATCCTTTGATCACCCTAATGACTCGCCTTTCACACCCAGCCTCCAGTGACCCACACCAACATGATGCCTCAATGACACCTTAGATGAGCTGGTCATCAGAATTCTGATTCTGATTCAGGAGAGGATAAATATCTGATACTCCCTATTAGTCAGACAGAACTGAGGAAGCCTTTTGGACGAGAGGTGAAACGTTTTCAAGAATCTTCAAGCAAGTCCAGTTGCCCATTTCTACCACCCACAGTTTACTATGACCTGGATGATTGAGAATCTTCACAAACAAGGGTTCAATCCACTGATCCCAATTACGTGCGTCCTCACTTACTAATTTTTTAATTATATTTTTGAGGGTGCGATTGAACCGTTCAACTAAACCGTCCATTTGTGGGTGATACACGCAGGTTCGGATCGGCTTAATACTGCCACACAGCGATGTCGACATGAAGTCTTTCCAGTTCTCTGCTGATGACAGCTGTCTTGCGAAGTCCATCAATGTCGTGTATATCCTTGGTCAGACTGGAAAGCATCGCTCGGACATTCCAGCTCCCAAGAGTGAGAGCTAGCATTCTTTTTGTGAGTCTAGGATTCTTAGGTGAAAGAGTCGCAGTCCACTTGTCAGTCTGTTTTCCAAACTTGAGTCTCGCTCAGCCCTGTGATGACCTGGCAACTTGTCCAGGGTGTACCCCGCCTTTTGCCCGTAGTCAGCTGGGATAGGCTCCAGCTTGCCTGTGACCCTATAGAACAGGATAAAGTGGCTAGAGATAATGAGATGAGATGAGTCTCGCTCACTTCAATGGGACAGGTGGACTGTGGTGGGACAACATCTTATTGACTGGGGGCTGCCCAGCTTTAAGCAGGTGGTAGATGTCCAATGGGGCTAAAAAGCCCCTCCCACTGTTGGGAGTGACCCCTGGTGTCAGACTCCACGCCAATCAAGCCATGACTTTGAACCGGTTACTGTCACTCCCTGGTTTGTTTCCGTGCCAGGCAAAGCTGTACAACATGCTGAAGTTACCTTTCCAAAAATGTGCTAGCCTGGGCAGTGTATATGGAGAAACTGGTTTGCCCATGTCCCAGAATCCCACTCTTGGTCTTGCTGGTAGAGTCCAAAGGAAAGGCATAGCCAGTACGTCCAGGACCAGTTTGACTGCAGGAGTTGCCAGTGACTGGATTACCACCAAGCTGCCTACGGGACTTCACTCTGAATTTCTGTCAGGGTTCATTCCCTTAGCCTTTGGCTATCCCTAGCCACCCACAAGGTAGTAGGGCTATTTACATATAGCATAGCGAGGCCGTATCCCTGGCCGAGGGAGGCAACGGGTGTGTTAACACCTGCCCAGGCTGTCCACCCAGAATAATGGAGGGAAGGAGGCACCTTACCTCTCCATTCTAGACTGGCTCCAAGCTAGGTCTAGCCACTGCTCAATATTACACCACCTGAATATAACACCACCCAAATATAACACCAACTCAATATTACACCACCTCAATATAACACCACCCAATTATAACACCACCTGAACATAACACCACCTCAATATTACACCACCCGAATATCACACCACCTCAACATAACATCACCCATGTATTACGCCACCCATGTATTACACCATCTGAATATCACACCACCTGAATAGCACACCACCCAAATATAACACCACCTCAATATAACACCACCTCAATATAACACCACCTCAATATTACACCATCTCAATATAACACCACCTCAGTTTATTGGTTTATCTGATACTAATCACACATCACCAGTCAATAATTATCACAGGTTACAGTCTGTTATCACAAAATATTCAACAAGTATTTTATTGAGTGTATTTGCATACTATGTGTAGGGTGTGACCTTGACGGCAGCGATAGGCGGAGCCGACATGCCTGTCGTGATCACGGTGTTGAACAGTTACTCGGGCTGGGCTCTGTGTGCTGAAGGCTTCCTGCTTGATAATAACCTCATGACCATCGTGGGAGCTCTGATTGGCTCATCCGGGGCCATCCTCTCTTATATCATGTGTGTGGTGCGTATGTGAAAACTCAAACCACACACTATGCACTATACTCACACACACACACACACACACACACACACACACACACACACACACACACAGAGTGTTATATTCACACACCACATTCTGGATGTTTCTTATGCACTAATCAACACCTTCGGACCAATCGTGTGTGTGTGTGAGACAGGCGATGAATCGTTCTCTTCCTAACGTGATCCTTGGTGGATACGGAACCACATCCACGGCTGGAGGAAAGCCAATGGAGATCGTTGGCACACACACTGAGGTGAACCTGGATCAGGCAGTGGAGATGATCAGAGAGGCCAACACCATCATCATCACACCTGGTCTGATACACACACACACACACACACACACACACACACACACACACACACACACACACAATCATTTAATAAGTATAAATATTTGTCACTAATTTTGAGTGAATAATTGAAGATGACACTCATATTTCAAAGTAACTGATGATACTGGACAGGAAGAGAACCCTGTAATACATATGTTAAACACTAGAGGGCAGTATTCCCTCATTTTATACTTTATACCCCACAATACCCCATTTTATACTCTATAAATCCCCCACCACACACACAAACACAGAGAGAGACATAACTATATATAGTCAAATAGTGTGTTTAATTAATATTGTCAAGTATTGTTGTTTGATTTGTGTGTGTGTGTGTGTGTGTGTGTGTCTGTGAGAGAGAGAGAGAGAGACAGAGAGAGAGAGAGACATGCAGACTTTGACCGTGTTTGGATTTAAAGCTTCAGAAGATCCCGCAGTCTGAATCCAATCAAACAGAGTCATCCCCCCACACACAATACTTTCAGCAGGAGTAGTGACTGTGTGTGTGTGTGTGTGTTTCAGGGTGGGGTCTGTGTGCAGCAAAGGCTCAGTATCCCATCGCTGACATGGTGAAGATGCTGAGAGAGCAGGGCAAGACTGTCAGGTAAACACACACACACACACACACTTACCCATCACTCCCACTCCATATACACAATTCTACAACGTATCTCTCTCTCTCTCTCCCTCTCTCTCTCCCTCTCTCTCGCTCTTTGTCTGGCTGTCAGTGTTCTTGTAGTAAAAGATGAGTGCTGTAGCCTCATCACATTAAAACGTGAATCACACGCACACACACACACACACACACACACACACACACATCTGGATCTGATCTCAGACAGTGAAAAACACACTGACAATACACGCACGAGTCGGAACCAGGCACTGCGACGCTCCCATGGGCCTGTGTGTGTGTGTGTGTGTGTGTGTATACACACTACACACAGATCCTCTGCAGTGTTCTTTATTATTACCATCACTGTGACATCATGGCTCAGATATTTCAGGACAGAAATCTTGACTCTGGAGCGATGTGTTTGTTCGTGTTTATCGACATGACTGTTGGATGTGTGAGCCAAGACTGTACTCTTCCACTTGACACACATTCAACAGTTTTACTGCAACCTTTTATTCAAAGTTAAATTCTGTACTCTAAATCTGAAAAATGCATGATGTGGGATTCTGAGCTCTACATAGTGACACGACGTCACATTTTCTAGCTGCTGTTAAATTTAATACACAAAACCCAGACGGATGTCACGGTGAAGCAGTGTGTAGTGTTGCCTTTGTATGGCTCCAGGGTTCCCTGAAGCTGTGGTTAATGTCTGTGGGAATGTTCTCACCAGGTCCATGTGGGTTTCCTCCAGGTTCCAGTTTACGTTCAAAGTCATGTCAGTTAATGGACTGGTGATACTACATTTCCGTGAGGTGTGAATGAGTAGGTAACAGACTGCTATCCCATCCAGGGTGTATTCCTGCTTTGTGTCCAGCATTCCCAGGATAAACTCCAGATCCACCATCACCCTAACCAGGATAAAGATCTTCCAGCAGATGAGTGAATAAATAATAAGATACTGAATAACATGACATGCTTGTCCAGGGTGAACCCCGCCTTTCGCCCGTAGTCAGCTGGGATAGGCTCCAGCTTGCCTGCGACCCTGTAGAAGGATAGAGCGGCTAGAGATAATGAGATGAGATGAGATGAGATGAGATGAGATGAGATAACATGACATGTTACCTGATGGAAACAGAATGGTTTCAAACTCACCTGAAGTATTCAGGTAGACCTGAGAGGATTCCTGGGCCAGGAACAGCTTTCACACTCAACCAAAAATATTTGAGAGTCCACCTTGTTTACTTCAGACAGCCAGGCTGAGCAGGATTATGGAGGTCCTGAGGAAGTTCCTTTATGGGGATTATGGGACTCCTGATGGTGACTGGTCACACCAGAACTAATTTCTGGATATTTTGTGTAGATATATGACTTTTATCAAGTCCATTCAAGGGAGGTGAATGCTTATGAAGGGCAATGTGTTGGCTGTGATCTTTTTACCAAACATTGGTCATTTCATCTTTTCCGAGTACATACCATGCCTTAGTTGAGTTGATGACAGTTCCTCAGAGGCTTTGTCTTGATGCTGGATGGAAACATGGTACTGTATCTTTGGGAATCTTCAATGCTCAAGAAGGTGGGATCTGGAATTCAGGTTTGAGATGCAGAGGATCAGTTCTGAATCAGTGTCCTGATAACTGCTTGGAAAGAAGACAGCTTAGGAGGTGATGATGGTTGTGACAGGAGACCCTCTTTTCACAGTTTGATGGTGAAGGTAAAAGGGTCACTGTGAAGAATGGCACCCATGAATGATTAAATAATTTCTCCAGAACCCAAGAGAGCAGAAGGAGGATGGCTTCTGCGTTTGTTCCTGGGGGATTGTGTCTAAACAGCTGAGGCTATTGGAAGATGGTGAGAAGAGAAGTTTTGTAGTCCTTTGAAGAAAAGGGTCATGTGAGGAAGGCTGCTGGGGATAAAAAGAGATTCATTGATGAGCTTTATGGCCCAAATGGCAAGATCATTTTCACAAGAGTTGGTGAATTGGATTGTGGTAGAGGTTGAGACACCATATGAAGATATTGCAGGGAATTGATGGACATGTTTTTAGTAGTAAAGTCCAGCAGATTGAAGAATGATGAGAAATAATACCTATAGAGTTAAAGACTTGCTGGACTCAACAGGAAAGACTGGATTTGGGAGACTAGCAAGAAGAAAACCTACAATTACTGTAGAAATGATGAAAACTAATAGATGGGGCAATGTCTGTGGAGAGCTGCAAGTCTTCAGGTTCAAATAACAGGTCCTAGTAGAAGAAGATGAAGCTGTTTACATGCTGGAGAAAGAGAACCCATGAACGTTCCTTCAGGCAGGAGTCATATCGGGTGACAATGAGGTCCAGCACAGGGACTGATTAAAAGATGCTCTGAAACTTGCTTTGGACTCCGGTGTGAATAGTTGAGGTTAGATAAAAGGAGTTGCGCTTGAGTCTGGAAGGCATGGAAGGATGTTTCCAAACAGATGCTGTGGAATTCTAGAGAGGGTGAATGAAAGGCTGTGATCTAATAAAATTCTTCTCTGATTACAATTCTTCTGGTCAAAGAAGAGATCCTGCGATCCCGCAGAGAGGTACACAGGAACAAGATGGGATTCAAAAGATGTCTTCAGGGATCTTTAGGGATTGAAATAATCTCTGAGTTACTCTGGGTTTAAAAAAGAATCAGAGATGATTTCGGAGTTGGACAGCACCATGCCCTGCTTGTTTAATAAAGGAAGTGACATCATCCAGAGTTGAATACTAGGGTGTGGATTCTGGAGAAGGCATGATACCACTAACAGAATCCATTAGAATCCTGACGCCATCAGACACTTCATTCACTGGTTCAGAGGAAACAGTGGACCTCATACAGGATATCAATCTTTTAATAAAGTAGTGTGTAAATATTTTCATAGCCAAACTGAACTAAAAAAAAAATTCTGCCAGATTTATGAAAGTTTCTCTGATTTTCATCATGCTCAAATGTGTGTGTAGATAAAAGCTATTCAGCTGTAAATGACACAACGGAAGTTGACACAACACAAAGACGAAGCCACAAAGCCACCACAGGCTTGATCATTGGACATAAATTAGGGATAAAATTAGCTCATGTTTAAAGTCTTTAATTTTCTGTAACGCTGCTCTGTGACAGTGTCTGCTGTTAAAAGTGCGATCCAAACTTGAAAGAGAGGTCTCTGCCCTGAGGACTTACTGATGGACCCTTCAGTAGTTCGTGGTCTGAGTAAGTTGAACTTAACTTCATTTAGCTATTGTTCAGTTGCCTTGTATCAACAAGACAATAAAGAACATTAACAACGTCTCTGTTCAATAATCAAACCTGAAAATATGGCCGTCTTCAGAGTTAAATCATCAATAAGTTAAGTCCAACTCGGCTCATAAAGTATCGTAGGGTTTGTCAGTAAGTCCTCCACATGGAGACCTCTCTTTGTGTTGTGGATATTTGCATCATGTTTCTGTTTTTGTGTGCATTGTCTGAATCAATCAATCAATCAATCAACCAACAACTTTATTCAAGTGTCAAACTTATAGCTGGCCACAAGTAGCCTACTGATTAGAGACACTAGCTATAAATAAATAAATAAATAAATAAATAAATAAATAAATATGAATAAAATCTGAAATATACAGAGGTGGACAAAGTATCCAACTTCATTACTTAAGTCAAAGTACAGATCCCACTGGTCAAATGTTACTCCGATACAAGTGAAAGTTGTACAGTCAAATTTTTACTTAAGTTAAAGTACTGAAGTATTTGCTTTTAAAAATACTTAAGTATTAAAAGTACATGTTCTGTCAATGCATTGTTGTATTATTGTCACAGTGCTTACAAAACCTAACACCTCTGAAGCAACCGACTGGATTTACTGACTAACTTGTAGAACCTGTAGAATAAACGCCTGGTAGAACATTACAAAATGAAACACAACTGAACTGAAAAAGAGCCACTGTATTTTTTTTTTATTGTCACACTCCTCCCCACCCCCACAAAGCAGCATGGTAGTGCTCTGACCCGGCTCTGGCAGTATGTGCACATGTATGTGTATGTTAATCAGGAAGATGGTGGAATAGCTGTAAATGCAGCTTGCTCAGAAAATAAAAATGACAATCCAACCTGATTAAAACTCAGATCCACACTTTGAGCTTAATAACGGCCCAACAGCAACTCTGCTTAAAGCAAAACAAAAAAGTGCAAGACCATCATCTGACATCAAAACAAAAAATTCCAGCAGTTTGTTGTGACTGACTAGTACAATACTGTCCATCTCACAGGTCTCATGTGTGTGTGTGTGCGCATGTGTATGTATTCATGCATGTATGAATCTTCCTGTGGAATCATGGTGGTTTAACATTAAGCTAGCTAGTCAGTGAAGCTCCACCTGACATGCTAGCAAAATCTTTTTAAACTCGAAAACATATTAGGTAGCTAACATTACTAGAAAAGAAAGATTTCTACATTTTGGTTATTTGGCAAGATTATACTAAAACATTTCTGAAACCACTTCAGATAAGTTAATGTTATTCATTCAAGTTCAAGTTAACTTTATTGTCAATAATGCCATATGTGCAGGACATACAGAGAATTGAAATTGCATTTCACTCTTATCCGCGGTGCAAACAGTAATAAACATGAAATATAAAATATAGGTACAAGATATAAACTTTAAAAAGAGAAAAAAAATGGGGGGGGGGGGGGGGGGGTTATTTACACACACAAGTTAAAGCTATCTAAGAAAAGACCGTGGCAATCCAGAAAGTGCAAATGTGGCAGTGTGAACAGAATTAATGGTATAAATTTAATGTGATGAATGACAATATAAACAGAATGAACAATGTAAACGGGAATAGCAGTCTGACAGTATAGTAATTATCAGTATAAATATAAATATTAATAAATAAATAAATAAATAAATATGACAGTATGAGCAGAATTTTCAGTGTAAGTATAAATATGGCAGATATGACAGTATAAACAGTGTAGCAGTGAAGTCTATCAAAGATTAAAGATGTATAAAGTGTAAACAGTTTTTATATAGTGCAATTAAAAAAATGGCAGTATGAGCAGAATTTTCAGTGTAAGTATAAATATGGCAGATATGTATAAAGTGTAAACAGTGTTCTAAACAGTTTTTATATAGTGCAATTAACTTAAAAAAACCTGTGTAGACAGTATTGTAAACAGTTTTAACATAATAGCGTGTTAGCGTAACTCTGTTTTACATGCTAACGAACAGTGTCCAAGTTAACTAGCTATGTGTTATCATTAGCCGTGGACAAGGCTACAGCAACTTGGTGGGACAATCCATAGAAAGCAATTTGACTAACCAGACTGCACAGCTATTGCAACGTTATCGCTCGCTCTAAAAGCACAGACAACTTCACTTTCTCTTGGAATAAAACGTTTACATACCTCAATATGCTTCCGCAGGTTGGACGGCGAGTTTTTGTAGACTGTGATGTGGTTTGTTTTAGGCAAAGTAAACATTTAAAACGAAACAACTCTTTATTCCTTTCAGAAAACTGAAACATGGGTTCTAGCTATAGAACTGTGAGTGCGTTCATTCCCCAGAAGAACCGCCTCCTTCCATTCTGCCATCAACTGATCGTGTTAAATAACGCTGCGGAGAAATCATTGATCTTGATTTTATCCAGTCTATGGACATTACGTGACCCTAGTGCTTACTGACAGGCTGTCTCAGTGTCACCTGCGAAAAAAAACATCACATTTTAGAAAAGAAAAAAAAACCATGCATTTTCAAATCCGCTTCATAGTAACGAGTAACGAGGACCTTGATAGAAATGTAGTGGAGTAAAAAGTATATTTGTCTTTCAAATGTAGTGAAGTTAAAGTCATAAGTTGCCAAAAAAATAATATTCAAGTAAAGTACAGATACTCAAAAAGTGTACTTAAGTACAGTACTCAAGTAAATGTACTTCATTACTGTCCACCTCTGGAAATATATACTTCTATCTATAATCTTAAATATAAACAATGAATCTTAAAACTAGACAGTCTTTTGATTTCATAAAACCGGTGAAATTTAGTTCCGTCTGAAATGTGGTGATTGTGATATCTGTTTATTTCTGTAATATCTCACAAAATATCAGGCCATTCTGTGGCTGGGAAGTTATTTAATTTGAGGGGATTAAAGCAAATAATGTGCATGAAATCGCTCGCTTGGCGCAGTCAAGCAGACAGAGGAAGTCCGTGTGTGCATGCGCAGGTTTACCTTCTTCTTCTTCTTTTGGGTTTTACGGCAGCTGGCATCCACAGTGTTGCATTACTGCCATCTACAGGTTTCCCTTTGAGCGTGCACTGACAGTTCCATCATTCTGTCGCTAAACGAACAGCTGATCACACCGAGGTGCTCGCTGAGCGCCAATATTTATTAGTTTGGTCCTGCGTTTCCTTTCCTTCGTATAGAACATAACGTCTTTTCTTCCCGCTTTCTTTCCGTTACTGTAGTCGCTCTTTCACGTTTCATTCGCACACTCACGTCCTCCATTTTTCTCTCCTGTTTCAAATTTGTATCCCACAATGCCTTGTGTGAACGGGGAAAGCCCAGCACATGATGCATGATGTAGTATATCAAATTGGTTCATGGTGAAGCAGGAAAAAATAGCGGAGAACTGAGGGCCACTTGGAGATAAATTGATTAATAGTTCTATTTTTAAAAACCTAATAAAAGTGGACGTCTGTGATTTGAATTCAGTAGCTTTCGGTCCCCTAAACAAAAATAATTGGGTGTCAGGAAAATTCTTTTTATGACCTACACTTGAAAAATCTGAAAGGCAGTACAGCTTTAAATCTTAAATGTATACTATAAAACTTAAAAAGAAAGTCCTAACTGTTATTCTTGACCAAAAAAAAAAAATCATCATCTAAAGATCCTTGATTAGAATGGAATATAAATAAATAAATAAATAAATATGAAGGAAATATTGAATAAATATTTACTCAAATTTATCATCTTAAATATATACGATAAAACCTTAATTCTATATTAAAATGTTTAACATATATTCTGGGTAAAACTCATCAAATCTTCAAATGTAAATCTCAGTATTAAATTCTATATTAATATGCCGATTGTTATATATTCTCGGTCGTGGGATCTGAACTTTGACATGCAGAGCATGAGGCACAGCTGCCTTGTGTTATCGATGTAAGAGCCTTCTTTCTTCTGTGTGATTTAAAGGAAGATACAGAATTTGCTTTTCTGCCATTACTGTCGATTTTTGACCACAAATATGGGCCAAAGGATCTCAGTGAATGTTTCCCATAACACTCAGTGCTGAATCTATTGATGAAAAAGTCTGAATTTCTGAGATTGTAGGTACATGCTGATCTCCCAAACAGCTCTGTTCGATGAGGAGGCAGCGTGTCGTTCTTTACTTCATAGTCTGAATTTGCAGCAGACATGTTCTCAGATCAAATTGCTGCATTTACTGTAAACTTTATTTGTTTGAGGGATGTTTCCTGATGCAGCTCTACATTGTAAAATTGATGTGTGTGTTTTCTGCACTTGGGAGTGTTGTCTTAATTTGGTCGTCTTTTCATCAGGAGTAATTGTTTCAATGGAAAGGGAAAGGAGAGAAACGGGAATATAAATGAAAATCATCATGAACTTTCAGTGGTTTTTTTCCCTCCTAAACTTCAGCTAACTTCGTTAAATCATGTATGGTGTTGTGAAACACATTGTACTAAGAAAGAACAACATGACCTCCATCTCGAGGTGGAATTGACTGTAACGCTGATCTCACACTCTCCATCTGCTCTGTGACACTTCATCCTGATTCATCATGACCTGATTAGATAAACAGAGTGATAACAAAATCAGCTTGATTTAATAATCAAACTAAACGTTTCCCAATAACTGTGACCTCAGGTTTGGGATTCACCCAGTGGCAGGACGCATGCCAGGGCAGCTGAACGTGCTGCTGGCTGAAGCTGGAGTTCCTTACGATGTTGTTCTGGAGATGGACGAGATTAATGAGGATTTCCCTGGTGAGGTTCAGCACACACACACACACACACACACACACTCCAGAACCAGATATCTGGGAAGCACATTTTGTCATGATAACCAGTCCGAGGAAACACAAACAGACATTTGTTGTGTTATAAACATGAAATTCAAAGAATCACTGATTCATTTGCTGTACGATTCAGAAAGTTTGACGTGACGAATCACTGATTTGTGCTGTATTTGATTCATACTCAAATACAATAACATTATAAGGTTAAAAGTTACTGATAGTGATTTTATCAGTAAAAAAATAATTATTTCCTTTTAAAAATTCAATTCAATTTTGTTTGTATGGTGCTTTTAATAACAGACATCGTCATAAAGCAGCTTGAGAGAAATATATAAATTTTACATGTATCAATATTTTATTAAAAAACATATTCAAACAAATGGCACTGAATCAGAACTCTGTGGATTTGTCGATCCAAATCAATAACCATTGCACTGAATCTAACGATTTGTATTTTAAAAAGATTCAGAGTCAATGATTCATATTTTAGAAGTGAATCAGTGTGTATCTCCTCTCAGAGCTCAGATATGACACTAACGCTGTGTGAATTTCTCAGAAACTAGTTTCATGGCTACAGTTATAGATTTGTGAGAGAGAGATAATGGGTTTTTTGTTTGTTTGTTTTTATGAAAACCTTTTTCCCAAACAAGGAATCATATTTAATCATCGACCACAGTGTCACGGTGGAGGCACTTACAGATGTATGTGCAGAAGAGGAGTGTAGAGCAAACAGTGAACAAGCCAAAATGTGAGATGTGAATCAGGGTTGAAGACCTAGCAATGGTCGGGAGAACGGCAAACAGGGCAAACGAGGACAGGCAAGAGAGTAAATGAGAGAGGAGAAGCTAAAGTCAAGAAAACATGCGTCAGTCAGAAATAAACAAGGCTTGGTAAGTACTGGAAAAGGCAGAACGATACTTTGCAGTGAAGTGGTGTGAGAGTGGGGTTTAAATAGGCAGAGGGACTAATAGGGTTATGAGTGACAGCTGTGGTTAATATTCAGGAGGCAGAGGGCGCTGTGAGTTCTGGGAAGTGTAGTTCATAGAGTCCACGTTTGTAGTTTGGTTGAAATCGTCAGGTTTACTGACAGAGCCCCCTGCCGAGGAGCTACCACTGGGAGCTACCGTACAGATTTTCTAGGGTGACCCCTACCTCTGAGTGCAGGTTTGTCAGGATGTGCGGCATGGAATTCTTGCTTGAGAAGTGGATCAAGGACGCCCTTGGTGGGAACCCAGCTGTGTTCTTTGGATCCATAACCCTCCAAGGTACTTGATCTGCCCTCTTCATCGTCTAGAGCTGATAATCTTGTTGACCTGGTAGATAGGTTCGTCCTCCACGTCGAGAGCTGGGTGTTCCTGGCTGGGTGTGTTTTCAGCAAGAGGGCCTGGAATAGCAGGTTTCAAACAGGATACGTGAAACATGGGTGATAGTCTGCTGTGAGGGAGGAGCTCAAGCCGATACAACACTTTGTTGAGGCATTCTGTGACTTTGAATGGCCCGATATATCTTGGTTGTAATTTCTTGCAGGAATTGGATTCTCAGAGATTTTTGGTTGCAATCTATACTCTGTCCCCTGGGTTGTATACGGGTGTTTCTGCTCTGTGTTTGTCCGCATACTCTTTGTACTTGGCATTGATCGTTTCAATACGTTGGTGTACTTCGGTTGGCTGCATGAGACCCAGTCCTCTACGGCTTGAATCTGGTTGGGCGAGTCGTCCCAAGGGAACGGGGTGGCTGGTAGCCGAGTATGCACTGAAATGGTGTTAATTGGGTTGCTGAGTGCTTGAGGGAGTTCTGTGCATACTCGGCCCATGGAAGGAAGTGTGCCCAGTCCCCCTGATTGTGCATACAGAAGATTCTTAAGAAACAGCCGAGCTCTTGATTTGCCCTTTCGACTTCATTTCATTTTTCATTTCATTTCATTCCATTTATTTGATTAGGACATTGCACATTAATCAATACATCAGTAAAAAACATCAATATAAATATGCTGGAGTTAGCATAATTGCTAAATTTCATCCGTTGTCCTAAGGCAGGTATCATAAACCAAACAACAATAAACCAAACAATACAACATCACAGAACATGCAGACATTATACTCGTACATCACAAACACAAAATACATATAAAAATACAGAAAGTAAAATCAAGTTCACAATATACACCTGGAAATTAAGATCATTAATGGGAGCAGGTCTGACTTATCTTCAGCGACTGTTTAAGGGTCATTTTGAAGGTGTTGATGTTGTCACACAGTCTGATATGAGCTGGCAGTGTATTCCAGGACTGCATTCCTCTAATGGACACCACCATTTGGCTGAATTTAGTTCTACGCCATTTCACTTCACAGTCCCCTTTTGTCAGTGCTCTTGTGTTTACTCGTGAATATTTTTTCTTTATGAGATCCTGTAATGGTGGAGGGGCTAGTCCATTCAAAACCTTAAAAATGAGACAGACATCTAAAAACAACTGGTAACTATCAAAGTCCAATATTTGGTATTTCTTAACAATGTTACAGTAGTGGTGATATATGGGCTTTTTATCAAGAACTTTAAGTATTCTCTTGAAGAGAGACTTAATTGGTTTTAAAATGTTCTCTGATGTGTGTGACCATGTAGTGTAACAGTAAGAAATGTGAGTAAATATCATTGCATGCATATAGGTCTTTGCAGCCTCCATGGGTAGGAAAGGTCTTATGTGTTTAAAATTAGATAAACTAGCTTTAACTTTATGTATTACTTTTTTAACATGTTGCTTAAAATTAAGAGAAGAGTCAAAGGTTACCCCAAGATATTTAAAATGATCTTTTTTTGACTTTTGTCATAGATGTTACACTGCTACATCAGTTTGTAACATTTGGGGGCTCGTCCGTTTTTGCACCCTTTTGACCTTTTTGATAGTTTTTGTACTGAGAGAAGTGGGTTGTAAGTTTGCGACTTTTGGTAAGCACTTTTGTTCGGCTGTGAGTGGTTTCTGCTGTACTGTGAATAGGAAGCCGCCGGGTGGACACAGAGTCCACCACTTTTTTATTTTAGTTATTTGTTTTTGGTGGTAGCCCTTAGTCGGCCTGCTTCAGAGGCGTGGCATCATTCACCCCTTGAGTTTGCGGTTAAACTACGCCTTTTAGGGGAACCACTGAAGACTAGTGGTAAGGTTTAGTTCAGGTTAGTTTTTTTTTGACAGGTAAGTGTTCAGGTTGCAGTACAGTGCAAATTAATTCTGGTCGTGTGCTCTGTCGCTTTGGTGTTTTGCGTGGGTTTTTTTTCTCTCCCATGCTACTGGTAGTTAGGGGTTCTGGTTAGACTTCGGTGCTGCTTTAGTGGGTGTTTTGCCCTTTTGGTCTGTCTAGCCTTGTGTCCTCCTATTGGTTGAGTGGTGGACCACCCTCTTGTGTGTGGGGAGAGAGCTGTAGTCACTTTGGTGGGGAATTTTAGTGACTACTTTGTTTGCAGTTTTTTTGTGCCGCACATTGCAGCAGGTGCGATTTTGTGGGTTTTTTTTGTGTGTGTACCTTTTGGAATTGACACCATGACGTCTGCGGCACAAGGTTTTGCCGATAATCCGACGTTGGAGGCTTTTCATAGTCTCACGAAAGATCAATTGATTGAAGTGGCTGGGTTATTTGACATTCAACTCAGCGCTTCTGAGAAGCAGTTGAAGACCTCAATCAAGAGTGTAGTCCATCCCTTTTTGATTGAGAAAGGAATCTTGCCTAACGTTGATCTAACGGAGACAATCCGGTTGAAAGAGCTCTCCATTAGAGAGAAGGAATTAGATAATCGGCGGGAGGAGTTAAAATTAAGACAAACTGAAAATCAGTTGCAGCTGAAAGCACTAGAAAACGAGGTTGCTCAGGGAGGTGTTGATTTGGCGTCAGCGCCGTTTGATGTCACGAAACACATCAAATTGGTACCTCCCTTTGCAGAAAAGGACGTGGATAATTTTTTTCCGCACTTTGAGAAGGTTGCTCACACCTTGAATTGGCCGAAGGAAGTGTGGCCTCTGTTAGTTCAATCTGTATTGACAGGACATGCCCAACAAATATTCGTTTCGTCGTCTCACCGGGAAAGTGCAGATTGTGATGTGGTTAAAGCCACAATTCTGCGGGGTTACCAGTTAGTACCTGAAGCTTACAGGCAGCGCTTCTGGTGCTCAAAAAAGGTAGACAGTCAGACCTATATGGAATTCGCTCGTGAGAAAGAGATACTGTTCGATCGTTGGTGCACAGCTAGTGAGGTGCACAGTAAAGCGCAACTGCGCGAACTGGTGCTGATCGAGGAGTTTAAGAATTGCCTCCCTCCTTCTGTTGCCACCTTTCTCCATGAGCGTCAGGTAAATACATTACATCAAGCCGCGGTTCTGGCTGACGAGTATGCGCTGACATCGCGTGACTTTTAAAAACAAACATCGTCCTGACTCGCCTAAAACTTTGCCTGGTGGTGAACAAGCCTGTCATTATTGTAAGAGGCCCGGTCGTTTGGTGGCTGACTGTGCAGTGTTAAAGAAGAAGCATGGAAAGTTGGACACCAAGAGTGTGGGGTTAATTAAAGCTTGTCCTTCCTCCTCTGTTTTACAAGCTGTGTCTGGGTTGAAAACTGGCTATGAACCCTTTCTAAGTGATGGCTGTGTGTGTCTGGCTGGTGATCAAAATCGTGTGCCAGTGCGTATCTTGCATGATACTGGAGCTGCACTGTCGTTTATCTTAGGGGGAATCTTGCCTTTGTCTGAAAATACGAAGATGGGGACTAGTGTCCTTGTGCGTGGCTTTGAAATGGGGTCGGTGACCGTTCCACTTCACCAAATTGAGTTGCAATCTGATTTGGTCACTGGTACTGTTGCTGTGGGGGTTCGTGGCTCACTGCCTATTCCAGGAGTAACGTTTATTCTTGGGAATGATATCGCATTTGGTAATGTGTGGGCCAAACCGAATTCAAATGTGCTGCCCAAGGTTTCTGTCCCTGATCCATCTGTTGTCCACGAGTGTGTGCGGGAGCATCCCGAAGTGTTCCCCGCCTGTGCCGTCACTCATGCTATGATGAAGCGCGCAGCTTCTGAGGAGCGTAAGCGCTCACTGTCCTCCTCCGCTGTTGATGCGCCCGATTTGTCTGATTCATTCTTTGCTAATCTTGATGATTTAGGTAGTATTGTTCCTTCGTCTACTACTTCTGTGCCGTTGGCGAAAGTTGAAAGCACACTGAACTTGTCTCGTGAAAATTTGATTTCTGCTCAGAAATCTAACTCAACGCTTGCTCCATTGTTGCAGCTTGTGTCAGATGTTGACATAGAAAAAGAACCGCAGTGTTTATTTTTCAAAGATGGAGTGTTGATGAGGAAGTGGAGACCTCCTCATGCTCCAAACCTGGGGAAGGAGTGCGTCCAAATTGTGTTGCCTGAGATGTATAGAGGTAAGGTTTTAAGTATAGCTCATGATTGTTTGGCTGGACACTTGGGGATAGCAAAGACATTAAATCATATTATTCAACATTTTTTCTGGCCTAGTGTTAGGAGAGATGTTGTTCGTTTTTGCAAGACGTGCCACGTTTGCCAGTTAGCTGGCAAACCAAATCAAACCATTCCACCTGCGCCATTGTATCCTATCCCTGTGTTAGGCCAGCCATTCGATACAGTCATTGCTGATATTGTTGGTCCACTTGACCATGCAAAAGGTGGGTACCAGTATCTGTTGACAATGATGTGCGCAGCGACTTGCTTCCCAGAGGCGATCCCTCTGCGTACTATCACCACCAAGGCTGTACTTAAAGGAACAGTCCACCGTACTTCCATAATGAAATATGCTCTTATCTGAATTGAGACGAGCTGCTCCGTACCTCTCCGAGCTTTGCGCGACCTCCCAGTCAGTCAGACGCAGTCAGACGCGCTGTCACTCCTGTTAGCAATGTAGCTAGGCTCAGTATGGCCAATGGTATTTTTGGGGGCTGTAGTTAGATGCGACCAAACTCTTCCACGTTTTTCCTGTTTACATAGGTTTATATGACCAGTGATATGAAACAAGTTCAGTTACACAAATTGAAACGTAGCGATTTTCTATGCTATGGAAAGTCCGCACTATAATGACAGGCGTACTAACACCTTCTGCGCGCTTCGGCAGCGCATTGATATCTGAGCTCCGTATCAATGCGCTGCCGAAGCGCGCAGAAGGTGTTAGTACGCCTGTCATTATAGTGCGGACTTTCCATAGCATAGAAAATCGCTACGTTTCAATTTGTGTAACTGAACTTGTTTCATATCACTGGTCATATAAACCTATGTAAACAGGAAAAACGTGGAAGAGTTTGGTTGCATCTAACTACAGCCCCCAAAAATACCATTGGCCATACTGAGCCTAGCTACATTGCTAACAGGAGTGACAGCGCGTCTGACTGCGTCTGACTGACTGGGAGGTCGCGCAAAGCTCAGAGAGGTACGGAGCAGCTCGTCTCAATTCAGATAAGAGCATATTTCATTATGGAAGTACGGTGGACTGTTCCTTTAAGGAGCTGTTAAAATTTTTCTCGCTGTTCGGTCTACCCAAGGTTGTGCAGACCAACCATGGGTCTAATTTTACCTCTCGTCTCTTTGCCCGCGTGTTACAACAGTTGCGCATCCAGCACAACATTTCCAGTGCTTTTCACCCTGAGAGTCAGGGGGCACTGGAACGTTTCCACCAGACTTTGAAGAGTATGTTACGGAAGTATTGTTTAGAGACTGGTAGGGATTGGGCTGATGCTATTCCCTGGTTGTTGTTTGCATGTAGGGAAGTTGTCCAGGAGTCTTTGGGATTTAGTCCGGCTAATCTCGTTTTTGCGCACTCACCATGAGGTCCGTTGGCTGTCCTGAAACACCAATGTTTTAGTGATGACCCCACTAAGAACATACTTTCTCATGTATCTGACTTTCGTGATCATTTACATTGGGCATGTGAGTTTGCTCGTGAACATCTAAAACAAACTCAATGTAAAATGAAGCAGTGGTATGACCGTAAGGCTGTCGATCGTCACTTTGTAGTGGGCGACAAAGTGCTGATGTTGCTACCTGTTCCTGGGTCTACTTTGCAGGCTCGATTTAGCGGCCCATATGAAGTTTTGGAAAGAGTGTCTGATCGGGACTATGTGATTGCGACTCCAGATCGTAGGCGTCAGAAGCACTTATGTCACGTGAATATGTTGAAGCCGTTTCATGAGCGTGACTCCTCTGCTCTTCCTCTTGTGCCACCTGACCCGCAACCAACTGCTGATCCGGCGCTGTCCAGTGGTGCGGTGCTGATCTCTGCAGTGGAAGAGGGGGACGATGACGTTGGGAGTAGCCCATGTCGTGCAGTGGTAGAGGGGTGCTTGAACAATTCTGCTATGATTTCTGTGCTTGACTCTCACCTTCCTCACCTATCTCCGTCGCAGAGGGCTGACATAGTGGAAATAGTCAATCAGTTCCCTGAGCTCTTTGGCGATGTACCAAAACAAACGCGAGTTCTCGAGCATGATATTGATGTTGGCGCTGCAGTTCCAATCAAGCAGCATCCATACCGCGTTAATCCTGCAAAGAGGGCGATTTTGAGGAAGGAGGTGGAGTACATGTTGGCGAATGGCATTGCTGAGCCTAGTTCGGGTCCCTGGAGTTCTCCTTGTCTTCTTGTAGCTAAATCTGATCACACATTCCGTTTTTGTACTGATTACCGCTGTGTCAATGCAGTCACGGTACCTGACTGTTATCCTCTTCCGAGGTTTGATGACTGCATTGACAGGGTGGGGTCAGCTGTGTTTGTGAGCAAATTTGATCTGCTCAAAGGTTACTGGCAAATTCCATTGACAGCCAGAGCCAAGGAAATTTCTGCCTTTGTAACACCGGACGATTTTCTGTCTTATCGTGTAATGGCGTTCGGCATGCGTAACGCTCCCACGAGTTTTCAGAGACTGATCAATACAGTGTTGTCGGGTATGTCTAATTGTGAGGCCTATCTTGACGATGTTGTATTGCACAGTCCTGATTGGTCCAGTCACCTTGTCCAAATTCGAGAACTGTTTCGGCATCTTTCGTCTGCAAATTTGACCATCAATTTGGCAAAATGCGAATTTGGAAAGGCTACTGTTACGTATCTTGGCCGCTTGGTGGGAGGGGGTAAGGTGCGTCCGTTGGATGCAAAAACCTCTGCCATCTGCAATTTTCCTGCCCCTGCTGATCGCCGCGAGCTCCGCAGATTTCTTGGCATGGCGGGCTACTATCGTGTGTTTTGCAAGAACTTCTCTGCAGTAGTAGCCCCGTTAACTGATTTGTTAAGTCCGAAGGTCCCGTATGCCTGGTCAGAGCAATGCAGTAGGGCTTTTGAAAATCTGAAGTTGCTTTTGGTTGCGGCTCCAGTTTTGAGCGCGCCTGATTTTTCAAAGCCCTTCTCCCTTGCTGTCGATGCATGTGACTATGGTGCTGGAGCTGTCCTCCTCCAGCTTGGTGCTGATGATGTTGAACATCCCATCTCTTATTTCTCTAAGAAATTTAGCCTTCCGTAGCGGTTGTATTCGACCATAGAGAAGGAGGCACTAGCCCTGGTCCTTGCTGTACAACACTTTGAGGTTTACTTGGGTGCCTCAAAGAACATCGTCGTCTATACCGACCATGACCCGTTGAAGTTCATCTGGCGCATGCGTAATTCAAATCAATGGCTCATGCGGTGGTGTTTGATCTTGCAACCTTTCAACATGCTGGTTAAACACATTCGGGGTACGGACAACGTTATAGCAGACGCTTTGTCCAGAGTGCCTTAGTGGTGTCTTCTACGGTATACCCGTATTATTTTTATTTTTTATTTTTTTGGTGTTTGGTAATGTGTCTCATGTATATATATGAACCATTATGCGTTTTGTTTGCCTTATTGTGCCTATGTTTGTGCCACACACCCATTCTCTCTGTGGACACTTAATTATGTTTGTGTGTCTTGCACCCGACCTGCCTGTGGACGTGGTGTATGACATTGTTTTTTGTGTTAGTAATTTGGGGACTATTGCCGCTTTTCCACTACAAACACGGCTGAGTTGGGCTGAGCCGTGCCGTGCTGAGTTGGGCTGAGTCGGGCTGTTGGAGTTGCATTTCGACTACAAGCGCGCTGAACCGTGCTGGCTGGAAGTGGGTGGACACATTGGGAGGAGTTAGCGAAAGTGGGTGGACGTCACGTGATGTCATTAGGTGGCGCAAACAGTGACATCAGTGACCTTTTAAGCGGTAGTCTCACGACCCAGATAGTAAACAATAAACATGGAGGACATGGAGTCGTTAGAGTTGCTGGTCTTGGTGCTGTGGCTTGTTGTCACCGACAACGCCAACAGATACTGGCAAGAGCGTATAGATGAGGCGAGGCGCATAAGGCTTCAGAAATTCTCGTAATTCGTAATTCTTCTTCTTCCGGGTTTAAAGTGTTTACAGATCCCAGCGTGCTCGCGGGGCATGTGTGGGCATGTGAGGACACTCCTCCTCACCAATCAGTGCACAGGGGAGTGTCTCCTCACGCCCCTAGCCCCACTCGGCTCGGTTTGGCTCGCTTCAGCTCTACTCCAAAACCGTGCGAGTTTTGGGTGCTAAGCAGGGCTGAAGCGAGCTGAGTCGTGCTGCTCTGAGATAGTCGAAATGCGAGCTGTGTCAGGCTGAAGTGAGCTGAAGTGAGCTGAAAAAGGGTAGTGGAAAAGGGCCATATGTCACCAACTTAGTGGGAAGGTGTTACGTCCTCCTACCACTAGGGGCCCCCAGTACATTTTTGTATGGTTGCTGCACCTAATTGTTTTACAGGTGGCTGGTGTAGAGCCAATGATGTCTCCCCTATAAATACTAGGATGGGAGCCTGAACACTCACTCTCTCCTCGGGGGCTGGCTCCACGCCTATCTGATGCCTGCTTGTTTCTCCTTTGTGGTTTTGGTTTCCCCTTTGTATATACTTTAATTCTTTGTTGGTTTTCCCTTGGTCTGTTCTGTTATTATTTTACAATAAAATACCCCTAGACTTAAACGAGCCCTGTGACTTTTGTCATAGATGTTACACTGCTACATCAGTTTGTAACAAACCACATCAAGTCACTCTCCATCTACCATAACTGATGGTTGCTGCCCCCCTGTTGGTTGTCGTGAAAAAAACATACATACAGTTTTTTTTGTATTCAGATGTAGGCAACAGTTTTGGAGCCAATGGGACACTGGCACCATGGCTCCTGAGAGTCTTGTAGCAGCTTCTTGCATAGAGTTTGCATGACAGTATAGTACAGTGTCATCAGCATATAGTTGTATTTTTATGTTTCTACAGACATCAGGTAGATCATTGACATATAGGCTAAATAAAACAGGACCCAGTATTGAGCCCTGCGGAACTCCAGCAGAACAAGTGAGGTATGAAGACAATGAGTCACCAATTTGAACTGCCTGTTTTCTGTCTGACAAGTATGACTTCATCCAACAGAGGGCGCTATTTGAGAAATTGAAATATGTTAATTTTGTAATAAGCAAATCATGATTAATTGTGTCAAAAGCACGTTTTAAATCAAGAAATACGCTGGCAACATAGCCACCCTGATCCAACATGCTCTTTAAGTTTTCTAGGAAATAGCAGGTAGCTGTCTCTGTGGAATGGAATTTCCTAAACCCAAATTGCATTGGATGGAGAGTGGCATAACCTTTATTTAAATGTTCTGTCAGTTTTGTAGTAACCCATCTCTCCGCTACTTTGGAAATGATGGGTAAAATACTTATTGGTCAGTAGTTCTCAGATTTAGTCTTGTCCCCCAACTTAAAGACTGGGGTGACCCTAGCAATCTTCCACGCTGATGGTACTATACCATGCTTTATGGATAGATTTACAAGATGTGCAATTGGGTCAGCAAGCGCCTCCTTGTGGGTCTTTAAAAAATCACTAGTAAAACCAAATGTGTCTTTGGCCTTTGAACTTTTAAAAGATGATATTATTTTTATTACCTCTGGGACAGTTACTTCTTCTATGATAAATGCTGGTTTACTTGCATCGACAGGATTATGAGGAATGTGTGAGCATTTTAAGTGTTTTGTGAGTTCCTGTATTGACTCAATAAAAAATCTGTTTAGGTCATTCACAATGATGTCTAGGTTGTTGGTTAGCTTACCATGTACTTGGAGTTGTAAATCACTAAGATAATTAGAGTTGTCCCTTCCCAATAGCTTATTTAGATTGTTCCATATTAGCTTCCCATTGCCATTTGCCTCTTTAATTGTCTCAATGTAAAATTCTGCTTTTGATTTACGGGTCATCCTTAGGACTTTATTTCGTAATGATGTGAAGATCTGTCTGTCACTCATAGTTTTTGTTTTTAGAGATTGCTTTAAAGCACTATCTCTACTTTTCATTAATTTTAAAATCTCACTATTCAGCCAAGGCAGATTATTTCTCTGTTTCTTGGATTTACCTTTTTTTGTAAAATGTGTTATAATGTCATTGACTTTCTTGATAAAACTATCTGAGCTAGTCTCAATGTTGTTATTTTCAAGAATATTAGACCAATCTGTGTGTTTTATCTCCTCCTTCAGAATATGCTGTTGGCCTTTGGGTATGAAATAGTAATCATGACCCCTGGTAGATGCTGCTAAGTACTTCCTTGAAATTTTCCTCGTACACAGAATAAAATTGTGGTCTGACAGACCAGATAGTAGATTAAAAGTCTTAGAGATCCTGTCTGGTTTGTTAGTAAATATTAGATCAATCGTTGTTTTTGACGTATTTGTTATTCTTGTTGGTCCTTTTATAATTTGTGTCATATTGAATTTATCCATAAGTTGTTTAATTTTCTTTCGGTCTGACTTGATGTCCCAGTTGATGTTAAAGTCACCAAGTAATATGATTTCCTTATTAGAATTGCAATGATTTAAAACTGTTTGCAGATGATCATAAAATACATCTTTTGCAGAGGGAGGTCGATACACACAAATTACAATAAAAGACATTGCAGAGCAAAGTGATATATTAAGACCAATATATTCAGCTTTGACTTCAATAGGCCAACTTAATAGCTCACACTTAAACTTTTCTCTTACATAAATCAATACTCCCCCACCTTTCCCTGATTCCCTATCTTTTCTGAACACATTATACCCTGGAATACTAATAGCTGCTGTAGATGACGAATGTGTCAACCAACTTTCAGATACTCCAAGTATATCAATATTCGACTCACTTAATAAATGTTCTATTTGCTCTGTTTTGTTGACAATACTTCGAATGTTAATATGGCCCACCAAAATTCCCTTTGGCTTAGATCGGGAGTCCCAGATGATTTTGGCATTATTAAGGATTTGAAAGAAGTGCATTTTCTTTTGTTTCTTAATTGCTGGATTAAGCGAATGTAAAGTTTTCTTTGTTGAAGGAGACCCAGTTACCTCAGGTAGCTGCAGTTGTAAACATGATCCTTGATGCAGTGGTTGCTGCTCAGTTCGGTCACATAACGGAGGTAATTGCTCAGTCTGATGTAATGAGAGCCCAGCTGGATGTTGTGGTGACCCAGCTGGATGTTGAGGTGACCCAGCTGGATGTTGAGGTGACCCAGCTGGACTTTGAGGTGACCCAGCTGGATGTTGTGGTGACCCAGCTGGATGTTGAGGTGACCCAGCTGGATGTGGTGAGAGCCAGGCCTGTTGTGATGGTAGCCCAGCCAGTGTTGATGAAAGCCCAGTTGGCAGTGGTGGGAAGTGTGGCTGTGACTCTGCTCGCAATAGTAGCCCAGATAGCAGAGGGTCGTTGATTCGACGTGGAATCATCGGCATGTTCTTCGACCTGTACGCTGTCGAATCACCGTCGATCACCGACGTTGATTCAACACCGCTTTGCTCATACGAGTTTCTGTTGAAACGACGTTGAAAAGTGGCTGGTGGTCGACAGAGAATAGACCCCCTTTCACCCTTTATTCAACTACGGATTTCGGTCGATTTATAGTTGAATTTTCGGCGATGATTCATCCAACTTTACTTCCTGTTTTATGTACAACAGGAAGGCTACAAATTAAGCAAAACAGGCTAAATTAAACTAGCTAACAATAAAGCATCGGGGCTCTTGCCTAGGATGAACACACACATGCATACTTCAACCATGAAAGTGAAACTTAATTTATATCAATGTGCGTAGGCTACGTCCTGTTTAATGTACAACAGGATATAAAAATGCATGCAACAATGCACCTCTCCTAATGTTTGTCAAGCTATCTAATGAGGCATAACTTTTAACATTTATAAGGAACAGAACACACTTGAACAAGTTCTTAGAAACATTTTATGATTTATTTATAATTGTGGCCTATTCCTCCTGCGGCGCAGACCTGTACATGGAAACAGAAAAACATAACCAAAATGAATTTGATGCAGCATTGATAAAGAAAGTCAGCAGTAGGCTATGGGTTTCTAAATGCCACCCTACCTCATTATTTGGACATGGGGAAAAACTATATTTAAAATCCAAAGAGGGATGGAGGGAGGAAAATTAAAACAAAAGAAAGAAATGAAATATAGAGTAGAGAATATTTGATAAAATTAAGGATGTTTTTATTCAGTAAACATTTAAAAAAATGTTCTACAACACTCTAGCCTAGTGACTTACCAGTAACAAAATAGACTTGAAGTATTCAGATCCGCTCTGCATAAAGCAGCTAAATCCTCTCTCTGTCTCCCGGCAGAAAGCTCCTTGGTTTGCTTGTGTCTCAATCACAGCTGGTATTCTGTAGAAAGACTTCTTTTCACCTTTCCCATCAGCTTTGTTGGAACCCTAACACAGCACAAAAGTTTACCATTGTAGGTTTATGATGAACCAAGTGCCTCGTGGGTTCACAGACCGCGCGCTGCCGTTATTTCCCCCTAATCACGAGTTTGTTGGTCTTCCAATGTGGCGCAGGGTTTGTTTACTTCCGGTTTCGGGTGACGTCAGTGAAAGGGGTCTAATGGGGGCATTACCGCCACCCACTGGATTGGGGTGTAAAGCAGTCTGAACAAAACTTGTAAACATAAACATAGGAGAAATGAACCCGTTTTTCTAACTCGTCCTCACTTAGTCTACTTTTCTTTTTTGATTAGTCTGGATTTGATATTGTAAATTTAAATGTGAATCAATGTATATTCATCGGACATGAACAAATGAATAAATCTTGAGTAATCTTGAGGGGCGTGTGTGTCGGGGGCGCGGTGTCGCGGGGGGGGATCGAACGAACCCTCCGATCCCCCCTGGCTACGGGCCAGAATTTGCTCATCCTACCAATGTTGAAAACTGGCCGGCAAAAGTGACGATGGTTCAACGTCGTATATTCAACCTTCTCTGACGGTCGACAGATCAACCTTTACCCACGTTGATTCAACGGTGATAAATCGACCCTCTCAGACGGCGGAGAAATCGACGTTTCACGGCGCCGTTTCAACGTTGATTTTCTGACGTACGACGGAAACCGACCATTCTGACCAAAACTCTACGTCGTTTCAATGACCCTCTGCTATCGGGGAGAGACCCAGGTAGTTGTGGTGGTGGCCCAGGTGGTTGTGATGTTAGCTAGGTCTGATGTGGTAGTAGCCCAGCCAGTGGTGTTGAAGGCCCAGTTAGCAGTGGTAGAAGGTCCGCTAATTGTGGTGGAAACCCAGTTTGTAGTAGAGTCTGTCGTAGCTATTGCTCTGTTAGCAGTGGAAGCTCAGCAAGATGTGGTGATAGCCCAGCTGATTGGGTTGTTAGCCAGGCCAGGCGTAATAGTAGCCCAGCCAATGGTGGTGAAGGCCCAGTTAGCAGAGGTAAAAGACCTGATAGCTGTGGTGGAGACCCAGTACAAAGTCGAGCCTGATGTAGCTGTAGCTCCGTTTGCAGAGATGGATGCCCAGCTAGATGTGGTGTTAACCCAGCTGGTTGTGTGTTTGGCCAGGCATAATATGATGGTAGCCCAGTCAGTGGTGGTGAAGGCCCAGTTAGCAGTAGTGGGAGGCCTGTTAGCTGTGGTAAATGCCCAGCTAGCAGTCTAGCCTGGTATAGCTGTAGCTCTTCTAACAATAGTGGCCCAGTTAGTTGTAGTGGTGGCCCAGCTGGTGAAAGCCTGGCCTGGTGTAGTGAACGCCAGGCTAATGATGGTAGATGTCCAGCCAAGTATGGTGATGGGGCTAGCTGTGGTAGCAGCCCAGGTAGCTCTGGCCTAGGCAGTTGTGATAGTAGGCCAATCAGCTGTGGTTGTGGCACATCCAAAAAATGTAAACAGAGAAACTGAGGTCCAGGATTTACTTCAACATCACCAGCCAGGAGCAATATCATCAGGAGATGAACAATTCCCCAAAAGGGATGAGTTGTAGTTGATTGTTCGTCTTTACCTGGAGGTGGCCTAGCCTGGCCATGATGCAGTACTCTTGTGTACAAAGCAAGTTGGCTCTGCTTAGCTGGTAACTAAGTCAAGTTATCCACTTTTCTTGGACAGGTTAAACTCAAAAGAAGGTATAGAGTTATAAAGACAATAGACAGACATGTTGATGGTGAAATCCAAGGTCTTTTCCTGCAAGTATATGACTTTTTAAGCAAATACACAGGACCTGCCAAACTGTGTGTCTGCCCCTTGGCGGCCATCTTGAAAATCAACCACTTGGCCGTTGGACTGAGGATGGTATCCAGATGTGAGATTCACCGATACTCCTAATCTCTCCATGAAGTTCTTCCAGAAGCATGAAGTGAATTGTCATTGTTACTGACAATGTCTTCTGGGAGATCATAATAACAGAACACTTGCTGGAACAACAGTTCTGCAGTTTGGGACGCTGTGGGGATGCCAGGTAACGGAATGAGTCTGAGGGCTTTGGAAAAACAGTCAATGGTTACCATGATGGTTGTGTTACCTAGTGAAGAGGAGAGGTGGGTGATGAAATCGATGGTGATGTGGGACCAGGGTCTCTGGGGAACAGGGAGGGGACAAAGTTTGCCAGCTGGAGGTGTTCTGGGAACTTTGGCTTGGGCACAGGTGGAACATGAGGAGATGAATTGGTCAATTTTTGTGAGCATGTTTTCCCACTAGTACTTATTCCTGATCATCTGATAGGTGCGTTGGCTGCCAGGATGTCCAGTGGCTGGTGAGGCATGGGCCCATGTAATCAGTTTACTCCTAAGATGCTTGGGTACATATAGGAGACTGGGCGGAAGATCGTTGAGAAGTGTTTGGGGTTGAGAGTCTCTGATTTCTTTATCTGTGTCCCAGGTAATTGACTGGATGAAGCACTGAGGAGGAAGTATGGGATGGGTACCGGGGTCTTGGAGCATGGGAGCAAAGTTTTGTGATAGGGTGTCAGCCTTAGTATTCTTGGAGCCAGGACGAAATGAGATGGTAAAATTGAACCTGGTGAAGAAGAGGGACCACTTGGCTTGGTGAGGATTTAGCCGCTTGGCATTTCTGAGATACTCGAGGTTTTTGTGGTCAGTGAGAATAACAAACGGATGCGTGGCTCCCTCCAGCCAGTGTCGCCACTCCTCAAGGGCCAGTTTTATGGCAAGTAGGTCCCGGTTTCCCACATCATAATTTCTTTCTTTCTTGGAAAAGAATGCTACTGGATGGAGTTTCTGTTTTTCTCCGAAATGTTGCGATAGCACAGCTCCAACTCCCGTGTCAGACATGTCAACCTCTAAAACGAAGGGTTTGCTTGGATCCGGATGCTGCAAGATGGGAGTTGAGGTGAAGGCTTGCTTGAGGCAACTGAAAGCTTCTTCCGCTGCGGAGTTCCAGTGAAGACGCTTGGGCCCTTTCTTAAGTAGTGATATTAGTGGGATGGCGATGGAGCTGAAACTCCAAATAAAATGGCGGTAGAAGTTGGTGAAACCTAGGAAATGTTGGAGTTCATTAACTGACATGGGAGTGGGCCAAGACGTGACCACAGAGACCTCGGATACGTCCATGCTAACACCTTCGGAGCTGATGATGTAGCCCAGTAACGATATACGGTGCTGATGGAACTCGCACTTCTCTGCTTTGATGTAGATGTGGTTATGGAGTAGACATTTGAGGACCGTCCTAACGTGTTTGATGTAACTCTCTTCATCCAGGGAATATATTAAGATGTCGTCAATGTAGGCGATGACATATCTGCCTAGCATGTCCTGTAACACATCGTTAATGAGACACTGGAACACGCTAGGCACCAAAGAGAGGCTATACAGCATTACCCAGTATTCAAAATGGCTGGAGCCTGTACTAAATGATGTCTTCCACTTGTCACCTTTCTTTATTCAGATGAGGTTGTACGCGCTGCATAAGTCAAGCTTGGCAAAGATCTTAGCCGACTTGAGTTGTTCTAAGGCTGCTGGGACCAGAGGAAGTGGATAAGGGTATTTGACTGACACTTGATTCAACCCTCTGTAGTCAATGCAAAGACGAAGACCACCACCACATTTCTTCACAAAGAAGAAGCCTGCTGAAGTGGGAGATTTTGATGGACAGATGTATCCTTGTTTGAGGGCCTCTTGGATTTATTCCTCCATAGCAGATTGCTTCTTCTGAGAGAGAGGGTAGATGCACCCTTTAGGTGGTGATGTGCCTGGTAGAAGGTCGATAGCGCAGTTGTAAGGCCTATGAGGTGGTAACCCACAAGCTTTACCCTTACTAAAAATCTCCTTGAGGTCCAGATAACACTCGGGAACATTGTCCATGGAGTCAGGCTGGAGGCTCTCCACAGAAGTGGAAGCAAGCATAATCTTGGGACAAGAGATGCAGCTATGAAAACATGTGGGTGACCACTGCAGAATCTCCTTGTTCTGCCAAGAAATCAAGGGGTCGTGGAGTTGCAGCCAAGGATAACCCAGAATGATGTCATGTTGGTTGGTGGTGGTGATATAGAGTGAAATGAGCTCCGAATGAAGAAAGCCTACTTGGACACAGATGGGAATGGTGCACTGAGAGACTCGACCCTCCCCTATGGGTCCTCTGTCGATTGTGCTGATGTTGAGTGGACTTTGAAGTGGGGTTGTGGACAAGTTAACCTTCTGGACGACTACACTGCTGATAAAGTTCCCCTCTGCTCCTGAGTTTATGAGAGCAGAGAGGATGTAGGTAGCTGAAGTCATCTTCAACAACACAGCAACTTGGAATGACTTGGAAGTAAACCTGTGAGTGGGACTTACGTGACATGGAGGACATTCTGCAGAAGATGAGTGGGGACAATGAACGGGGCAGCGGTTGAGCTGATGTTCCTAACTCCCACAGTAGAAACATAGTCCCTCCCTTCTCGTCCTAATACACTCGGAGCGTATTAACCGGGTGCTGGAGATTTCCATAGTGGAGCTCTCTTCTGGGGTATGAGCAGGCTTACCAGCCTCTTGTAGAGCGGGACAGTGAGTCAGAAGATTGCCCAAATGGATTGCAAGGTCAATGAGAGAACCCAGTGTCAACTGTTCATCCCGGCAGGCGAGCTCACTCAGTATTTCTGGGTATAGCCCCTTGCGAAAGTCCGCTTTAAGCGCAGGCTCATTCCATCCACTCGCGGCCACTAGTGTTCTGAATTCCAGTGCGTACTCCACCACGCTTCTGGAACCTTGTGACATGATGAGCAAACTTTCACCTACTTCAATGCCTTCAGGTTCGTGGTCGAAAACCCTCTTAAATTGGACAAGAAACTGTTGATAGGCTCTCATGGGTCCGTTGCCATTGTTCCAGATGGCACTGACCCATCTCAGGGCTTTACCCATGAGAAAGGAGAGAAATTTAGCTATCTTGTGCTCATCAGACAGGTTAGGCACAGTAGCAAAGTACATTGAGCACTGGAGGAAGAAACCCTTACATGCGAGCGGATTGCCGGAGAATTTCTCCGGGGCAGGAAGTTGTAGCACTGGGCTCGGAGCTGGTTCAGAACACGGTAGGAGGGCCTGTGACATCACAGCTGCTAGTTGTGACATCCTGGTGTTGAGGTCAGCTCGCATCTGCTGATGTTCTCCTAGCAAGCGTCCCTGAGCATTGAGAGCTGTCTGCTTCGCCTCTTCTGCTACATCCACGATGGTGAAGTATCCTGTCACGGTGCAGGCACTTATGGACGTATGCACAGAAGAGGAGTGTAGAGCAAACAGTGAACAAGCCAAAACGTGAGATGTGAATCAGAGTCGAAGAACTTGCAATGGTCGGGCGAACGGCAAACAGGGCAAACGAGGACAGGTAAGAGAGTAAACGAGAGAGGAGAAGCTAAAGTTGAGAAAATGTGCATCAGTCAGAAATAAACAAGGCTCAGTATGTATTGGGAAAGGCAGAACGATACTTCGCAGTGAATTGGTGTGAGAGTGGAGTTTAAATAGGGTTTCGTCCGGGTGCTCCGGTTTCCCCCACAGTCCAAAGACATGCAGGTTAGGTTAACTGGAGACTCTAAATTGACCGTAGGTGTGAATGTGAATGGTTGTCTGTGTCTATGTGTCAGCCCTGTGATGACCTGGCGACTTGTCCAGGGTGTACCCCGCCTTTCGCCCGTAGTCAGCTGGGATAGGCTCCAGCTTGCCTGCGACCCTGTAGAACAGGATAAGTGGCTACAGGTAATGGATGGATGGACCAATAGAGTGATGAGTGACAGCTGTGGTTAATAGTCAGGAGACAGAGGGTGCTGTAAGTTCTGAGAAGTGTAATTCATAGAGTCCATGTTTGTAAATTGGTCGAAATCGGCAGGTTTACTGACACGCAGAAGAATCACAGAGTCATCTTCTACACTCAGCCACGGAAATTAAAACCAAATTACTAACTCTGAAAACTCTTAAATAACTGCTCAAATAAAGGTCGTATTCAGTCATCGATCAAATTGACTAAAGCAGTGCCGTATTAAGCCAATGCGGTGCCCCTGGGCACTATACCTCAAGTGCCCCGCCCCCCCCCCCACGCGCACGTGTTCAGTAACCTCCTGCACACACTCACAAACCTTGCCCTTTGCTGTCAAAAATAGTAGCATACAGTGGTGCTTGAAAGTTTGTGAACCCTTTCGAATTTTCTATATATCTGCATAAATATGACCTAAAACATCATCAGATTTTCACACAAGTCCTAAAAGTAGATAAAGAGACCCCAGTTAAACAAATGAGACAAAAATATTATACTTTTCATTTATTTATTGAGGAAAATGATCCAATATTACATATCTGTGAGTGGCAAAAGTATGTGAACCTCTAGGATTAGCAGTTAATTTGAAGGTGAAATTAGAGTCAGGTGTTTTCAATCAATGGGATGACAATCAGGTGTGAGTGGGCACCCTGTTTTATTTAAAGAACAGGGATCTATCAAAGTCTGATCTTTACAACACATGTTTGTGGAAGTATATCATGGCACAACAAAGGAGATTTCTGAGGACCTCAGAAAAAGTGTTGTTGATGCTCATTAGGCTGGAAAAGGTTACAAAACCATCTCTAAAGAGTTTGGACTCCACCAATCCACAGTCAGACAGATTGTGTACAAATGGAGGAAATTCAAGACCATTGTTACCCTCCCCAGGAGTGGTCAACCAACAAAGATCACTCCAAGAGCAAGGCGTGTAATAGTCGGCGAGGTCACAAAGGACCCCAGGGTAACTTCTAAGCAACTGAAGGCCTCTCTCACATTGGCTAATGTTAATGTTCATGAGTCCACCATCAGGAGAACACTGAACAACAATGGTGTGCATGGCAGGGTTGCAAGGAGAAAGCCACTGCTCTCCAAAAAGAACATTGCTGCTCATCTGCAGTTTGCTAAAGATCACGTGGACAAGCCAGAAGGCTATTGAAAAAATGTTTTGTGGACAGATGAGACCAAAATAGAACTTTTTGGTTTAAATGAGAAGCGTTATGTTTGGAGAAAGGAAAACACTGCATTCCAGCATAAGAACCTTATCCCATCTGTGAAACATGGTGGTGGTAGTATCATGGTTTGGGCCTGTTTTGCTGCATCTGGGCCAGGACAGCTTGCCGTCATTAATGGAACAATAAATTCTGAATTATACCAGTGAATTCTAAAGGAAAATGTCAGGACATCTGTCCATGAACTGAATCTCAAGAGAAGGTGGGTCATGCAGCAAGACAACGACCCTAAGCACACAAGTCGTTCTACCAAAGAATGGTTAAAGAAGAATAAAGTGAATGTTTTGGAATGGCCAAGTCAAAGTCCTGACCTTAATCCAATGGAAATGTTGTGGAAGGACCTGAAGCGAGCAGTTCATGTGAGGAAACCCACCAACATCCCAGAGTTGAAGCTGTTCTGTACGGAGGAACGGGCTAAAATTCCTCCAAGCCGGTGTGCAGGACTGATCAACAGTTACCGCAAATGTTTAGTTGCAGTTATTGCTGCACAAGGGGGTCACACCAGATACTGAAAGCAAAGGTTCACATACTTTTGCCACTCACAGATATGTAATATTGGATCATTTTCCTCAATAAATAAATGACCAAGTATAATATTTTTGTCTCATTTGTTTAACTGGGTTCTCTTTATCTACTTTTAGGACTTGTGTGAAAATCTGATGATGTTTTAAGTCATATTTATGCAGAAATATAGAAAATTCTAAAGGGTTCACAAACTTTCAAGCACCACTGTATACATAAACAATAGTACACATAAACAAGGTCATTCTTCCTCATTGAAAATGTATTAAGTAGGCTACATCAGCCCATGAAATTCAGTGAAAACAACCAACAATATGCATGTAGGCATATTGAAATGTCTTTTTCAAAAATGAGCAGCATATATTTGTATGTCTCAAGGGGATCCTCGTCGTCGCCGACCCCTCAGCTAACACTGGCTGTGGTTGTAGCATCTCCCCGGCTAGTGCTAGCAGGGCCATCTCCCTCACTAGCATCGCTGATTTCACTAGCTTTGGCTTCAGCGCTGGTAGTGACAGCAGTTGTCGATATTTTTATAAAAAAAAGATCAAACACTGGAACATTTTTAATTGCAGCTACACGCCTGGAGTCTCTCTTTTTTTTAATTTTCTCTTTGCACAACCACTCAATTGATGTCTGTCCATTTTTCATTTCTACCGCGGTTTTTAAAAAATGGATACATTTCACCGTAAGTGGACTGGCTCAACTGACAGGTTGAGGAAAGGGGGGTTAATGGTCACATAGGCCACTCTTGCTCAGAATTATGATTATTGTTGTTGTTCTTATGAAATTAGTGTTCATAATGAATTATATATGACTATTTAACAATGTCAAGTGTATAACCATTTTAAGTGTACAAACATTCACGAAAAATATTTTTAAAGTTTCTGTCATGTGGTGCCCCCCTACTGGCTGTGAGTGGTTGGTGCCCCTGGGCACTGTGCCGCAGGCCCATATAGTTAATCCGGCCTTGGACTAAAGAAACGGAGAGTAATGATTTAGAAATTGCAGAAAATCTCTCAAAAATGCAAAGAACCAATGTTTTGTATTTGGCAATTTAAAAAAAATTAGTATTGGCGAAGTTTCAGAACTGTATTCCAAACAAGGATTCGCTAGAAATAAACCAAGTCATGGCACTGATTCAAGAATCTCTGGAATAAAATTCAAAGAGTCACTGAGTTATTTGTTGGCACTGATTCAATTTGTGCAGATTCAGAACTCGGACTGAATGTTAATGCTGTGTGAAAGCTCCCAAAAACCTTCACATCCAAGCAGTGTGTGTGTGTGTGTGTGTGGGGGGGGGGGGGTGAATAAATAAATGATTCATACAAACAAGCTGTGGAAATAATTCAGAATGTTTAAAGAATCGCTGAGTCATATTCTGTGTCAAGTAAAATATTTAACACAAAATACCATGAAACTGATTCAGACATGAAAGAATCGATTGTAAGAGGCACTGATTCACTGCTGCTATCCTGTTATGAGAAAAAAAAAAACAACTGGCACTGCCTCATAGTGGGCTAAAATCCATATAAAGAAGTGAGTGTGATTTATTCAGACTGATTATGATGAATCACTGCATCGTATTCTGTCTTTTGTCAGATTCAGACATGCTGACTCCGATTCAAATCTTCAAAATGTTCTGTAAAGAGTCACTGATTCATACTCTGTCCTAAGAGATATTAACATCAGTCCTTCCTCAGAAATAAGACGAATCCATTATTCACAATGTCATTAGTCACAGTGTGAAAATGAATCATGGCGATAATTCAGGAATCAATGAAATGAGATTTAAAGAATTACTGAGCTGTATTTTATCATGAGGAAAATGATTCAAAACAAAGAATCGCTTATTTCTGTTATCATCAATCATGGTAATAAAACAAATCTTTGGCAGTGATCCAAAAGAGTCAAATGAATTCATTCATTCACCATTCAAACAGGCGGCACGGTGGTGTAGTGGTTAGCGCTGTCGCCTCACAGCAAGAAGGTCCGGGTTCGAGCCCCGTGGCCGGCGAGGGCCTTTCTGTGTGGAGTTTGCATGTTCTCCCCGTGTCCGCGTGGGTTTCCTCCGGGTGCTCCGGTTTCCCCCACAGTCCAAAGACATGCAGGTTAGGTTAACTGGTGACTCTAAATTGAGCGTAGGTGTGAATGTGAGTGTGAATGGTTGTCTGTGTCTATGTGTCAGCCCTGTGATGACCTGGCGACTTGTCCAGGGTGAACCCCACCTTTCGCCCGTAGTCAGCTGGGATAGGATCCAGCTCACCTGCGACCCTGTAGAACAGGATAAAGCGGCTACAGATAATGAGATGAGATGAGACCATTCAAACAAACATGGAAATGATTCAGTAATAAATATGGAGAGTAAGATTGAAAAAGTCATTTCTTTACATTAACAATGTTTACAGTCCAAATAAAGTGAATCACTGATTTATAATCCGAGTCATATTCATGTGAACACAGTGAAGTAATGAACAGGCTCCGAGTCAATCGATTCCAGTCAGAGCTCAAAGGCGACATTTAACACTGTGTGAACTTCTCAGAAAACCTTGTTTCATGTCCAAGCAATTGTGTGTGTGTGTGTGTGTGTATGTGTTGACACTGTAAAGATTCATTTTCATCCTTTAATTGTGTACAGACATGCAATGTTTTGGAGCAACAGTGTACACACAGCTGATAATCATGCAGAGCTGAGCCTGGTCTTGTGTGTGTGTGTGTGTGTGTGTGTGTGTGTGTGTGTGTGTGTACTTCAGAGACTGATCTGACGCTTGTGATTGGAGCCAACGACACGGTGAACTCTGCAGCTCAGGAGGATCCAAACTCCATAATTGCCGGGATGCCTGTGCTGGAGGTGTGGAAGTCAAAACAGGTCAGAATGTCTCACACACACACACACACTGATTTCCCACCTCCTGAACATGATGATGGAGATGTTAGGGAACTGGCTCGCTCCTCTCTGTTTATAGATGTAGAGATGAAAGGTGCCATTAGGCTGTGAGTCAAAGCCCCACACCCTGGGGTTAGAAAAGCAGACCTCAGAACAATCTGTTGATCTTCCTGTGTGAGAACATACAGCATTCAGTCAGCTTTACTCTCTGCTAACTCGCCACATGTTGTTGTTGTTGTTAGACAGGTGTTTGTTCCAGAGGTAGGCTACACCTTTGACTCTAGCCTCAAGGAAACCTTTATGACCAACATTAACCAAGTATCACCCACTGCTGAGGAACATCTCAGAGCTTGGCTACTGAGCTCTATACACTGCAGCTTAGGTCGTGGCCACAGGCTGGTTATTATAGACGCCTTCAGACCAGAGGAACTTTTTCATAGTTCTGAGAACTGTTGGAGGAAGTTCCCCCTTTTTTGTGAGTCACGCTACAGGACCTGTGGATGATCGTAGTTCTTAGAATTCTGTTTTGAGGAACTTTTTAAGCTCCTACTTCAGGGTAGGTTCTCTCCCAGCACAATAGGAACCCCGAGTGATGGAAGTGTGCAGTGATCGGTTGAATGTGAGCCAATGCAACACCGACAACTGCTATTTTTTTTTTTAAAGATATTTTTTGGGCTTTTTTTCACCTTTTATTGGATAGGACAGTGTAGAGACAGGACAGGAAATGAGTGGGAGAGAGAGACAGGGAGGGATCGGGAAATGACCTCGGGTCAGAATCGAACCCGGGTCCCCGGATTTATGGCATGGCGCCTTAGCCACGACACCCCCGACAACTGCTATTTTAAAAAATCCGTGTAAAATGTCAGCGGTTTAAACAACAGCTCTTAATATTAGTGTGAAAAAAACGGAAGAAAACTCATGGGCAAATGGAGCAGCGGTGAAGTCCACACTTTATTGTGTTTATGTGATGAAGGAAATGCAGTGTGTTTTTGACACGGCTAAGCAAAATATAAAAACCTTAATTACACTAAATGTTCTTGTCCATGGGTTTTTTCTTCCTTAGCCATCATGTAAGAAAACCGTTAGCCTATAAAATAATAATCCACACTAACATGATCAGGAAACACGCAATTTTAATCACTCATTAATTATTTTCCTCCACTCTTTATAATGTAAAATAAAGAATTTACTCTCAGCACGAACACTTCTGGTCTCCGCCCCTTCTACAGCTCAGTGGAACGATCCGTTTCTATAGAAACACTGGACTGAAACATGACACGCGAAAGTGGACAAGTTTAAATCCGTTTGTTGTTTTCACAGAAACATAAGAACATCGATGGACAAGACAACATTCATATGAAAACAACAAACTAGTGACGTTGCTATAGCAACCATCGGCCAGCTTACAGCAGTACGGTGTTCCTAATAACAGTATGAATGCAATCAGGGAAAAACAGCCCTTGATGGTGTGTAGTTTTCAGGGGAGCGCCCCCTGGGGGCAGATCCTCTCACTGAGACCCGAGAACTGTTTGGACTGAAAATTCTGAATGGGTTCCAGAAAAGGAACTCATCAGTTCGCAGTATCTGCTGTTTTCATCACACATGGAGACGACGCAGTACCCAGACTCATGAACCCCCAGAGAATGAAAAGTGGTAGATCAGATTGCACAGCTGTGCCACGCCCTTTTAGAGGGGGTCCAGGGGTATGCCCCCCCTGAAAATTTTTTGGGAAAAAGTGGTGTAAAATGGTGTACTCTCCTGCAATCTGCCTGCCATATTTGAAGAAAACGAATCAAGAAATCGGACCAACGTACTTCACAGAATGCTGTTTCTCACCTCGCCTCAATGCTGAGGATCCGATGACCAAGTCGCCTTGAACTTCTTGTCACAGCAAACCTTTTTTTCCCTTCAGACTTTTCATCGTTTGTGATCACCAGAGTGTGTTTGATTTTTACAAATACTTTTTCACAATTTGTTGTAGTATGTGACCTCATTGCTGATTGATGAGAACCATAACGAGAACCAATGGAACGATACGGTTTCTGTGAAGAAACTCAGTCGTCCAGGTCCATAGTAATCTGTGGTTGGTTGAAGAGAGCAACTGGACTTGCTTGAAGATTCTTGAAAACGTTTCGCCTCTCATCCTAAAGGCTTCCTCAGTTCTGTCTGACTAATAGGGAGTATCCAGTATTTATCCTCTCATGGATCATCATAGAATCCGAATCAGAATGCTGATGGCTGCATTGTAGGCGGCTGATAAAAGATGTCATAGACACCCACCTCTGTTCAGTGATGGTCGTTCCAGGATGACAAAAATGACAGATAGTCAGACAGAACTGAGGAAGCCTTTAGGATGAGAGGCGAAACGTTTTCAAGAATCGTCAAGCAAGTCCAGTTGCTCTCTTCAACCAACCACAGATTACTATGTACCTGGATGACTGAGATTCTTCACAGATATGTTTCTACGCACTTTGGGATGAGATCCCTTCGACTGGTGCGGGAGTGTGAGAGGACTTCCAGAAAACTGGCAGACATCTTAGCCAGAGAGGATCGTTCATTTTTGTCAACCTGGAACGACCATCACTGAACAGAGGTGGGTGTCTATGACATCTTTTATCAGCCGCCTACAATGCAGCCATCAGCATTCTGATTCGGATTCTATGATGATCTATGAGAGGATAAATACTGGATACTCCCTATTAGTCAGACAGAACTGAGGAGGCCTTTAGGATGAGAGGCGAAACGTTTTCAAGAATCGTCAAGCAAGTCCAGTTGCTCTCTTCAACCAACCACAGATAACGATACGGTTTAGATTCAATATCATCATTGCGCCATTCCACTGGCTCTCAGCTTCACTTCATATGACTATCTGATGCAGTAAACTCGTATCCTCTGTGTTAAAAACAGCTGGAGTGAGATCAGAAGGCTGAATCCAACCGTGTTCGCTGATTATTTTGTAATGCAGTCGTTTTAGACCTAAAATCGGTAGGTGGGATTCACCTGTCGGAATCTGTGGAGTTGGGAAGGATGTAGTGTACAGTGGTGCTTGAAAGTTTGTGAACCCTTCAGAATTTACTATATTTTTGCATAAATATGACCTAAAACATCATCATATTTTCACACAAGTCCTAAAAGTAGATAAAGAGAACCCAGTTAAACAAATGAGACAAAAATATTATACTTGGTCATTTATTTATTGAGGAAAATGATCCAATATTACATATCTGTGAGTGGCAAAAGTATGTGAACCTCTAGGATTAGCAGTTAATTTGAAGGTGAAATTAGAGTCAGGTGTTTTCAATCAATGGGATGACAATCAGGTGTGAGTGGGCACCCTGTTTTATTTAAAGAACAGGGATCCATCAAAGTCTGATCTTCACAACACATGTTTGTGGAAGTGTATCATGGCACGAACAAAGGAGATTTCTGAGGACCTCAGAAAAAGCATTGTTGATGCTCATCAGGCTGGAAAAGGTTACAAAACCATCTCTAAAGAGTTTGGACTCCACCAATCCACAGTCAGACAGATTGTGTACAAATGGAGGAAATTCAAGACCATTGTTACCCTCCCCAGGAGTGGTCGAGCAACAAAGATCACTCCAAGAGCAAGGTGTGTAATAGTCGGCGAGGTCACAAAGGACCCCAAGGTAACTTCTAAGCAACTGAAGGCCTCTCTCACATTGGCTAATGTTAATGTTCATGAGTCCACCATCAGGAGAACACTGAGCAACAGTGGTGTGCATGGCAGGGTTGCAAGGAGAAAGCCACTGCTCTCCAAAAAGAACATTGCTGCTTGTCTGCAGTTTGCTAAAGATCATGTGGACAAGCCAGAAGGCTATTGGAAAATGTTTTGTGGACAAATGAGATCAAAATAGAACTTTTTGGTTTAAGTGAGAAGCATTATGTTTGAAGAAAGGAAAACACTGCATTCCAGCATAAGAACCTTATCCCATCTGTGAAACATGGTGGTGGTAGTATCATGGTTTGGGCCTGTTTTGCTGCATCTGGGCCAGGACGGCTTGCCATCATTGATGGAACAATGAATTCTGAATTATACCAGCGAATTCTAAAGGAAAATGTCAGGACATCTGTCCATGAACTGAATCTCAAGAGAAGGTGGGTCATGCAGCAAGACAACGACCCTAAGCACACAAGTCGTTCTACCAAAGAATGGTTAAAGAAGAATAAAGTTAAATGTTTTGGAATGGCCAAGTTAAAGTCCTGACCTTAATCCAATGGAAATGTTGTGGAAGGACCTGAAGCGAGCAGTTCATGTGAGGAAACCCACCAACATCCCAGAGTTGAAGCTGTTCTGTACGGAGGAACGGGCTAAAATTCCTCCAAGCCGGTGTGCAGGACTGATCAACAGTTACCGCAAACGTTTAGTTGCAGTTATTGCTGCACAAGGGGGTCACACCAGATACTGAAAGCAAAGGTTCACATACTTTTGCCACTCACAGATATGTAATATTGGATCATTTTCCTCAATAAATAAATGACCAAGTATAATATTTTTGTCTCATTTGTTTAACTGGGTTCTCTTTATCTACTTTTAGGACTTGTGTGAAAATCTGATGATGTTTTAGGTCATATTTATGCAGAAATATAGAAAATTCTAAAGGGTTCACAAACTTTCAAGCACCACTGTACATGTAGACTTCATAATCTCAGTATGGACCGTGTTTAACTGGAGGGTGGTGTCTTTCTCTGCACCTCTATTGTGTGTGTGTGTTCAGGTAATTGTGATGAAGCGGACGCTGGGTGTGGGTTACGCCGCTGTAGATAATCCCATCTTCTACAAGCCCAACACGGCCATGCTGCTGGGAGACGCCAAGAAAACCTGCGACAGTCTGCAGGCCAAAATCAGAGACACCCTCAGCACCAACTAGGAGAAACAACATTTATTCTTCTGCAAAGTTGACTACACACTCACCTACACACACTCAGTAATCAAGTGCACACATGTAAATAAAATATATATCAGTAATACAGTGGGTGGAGTTACTGTGGAGGAATACTGATTGTGGAAGTGTGTGTGTGTGTGTGTGTGCTCCTCCCTCCCCCTCACACTCTGGCCTGTTTGGCTTTTCGGATGAGTTTGTGGAGGAAGGTGTAGAAGAAGAGCAGGTCGTCGTACTCTCCTCTGTACTCTCTCTGTAAACAGTGTGTGTGGAAATCCTTCAGGAAGTAATAAACAGCCTCGATGGTGGATAAGTATGTGTTGGGACATCCTCGCTGGTGACGCCAGAAACACGTCTTCCTCGATTTCAGCTCTACACGTGGAAACTCTGTGCGCGCACACACACACACACACACACACACACACACATTAAAATCCTCCCGAACTCTACAGTGTGCTGTTTAAATGTGTCTGTTTGCTCCAAATAAAACACATTTCCTTCCTTAATTCCCTTTTTTTTCCCCAATTATTTGTGGGCAGGGCTACATATGAGCTCAGACTGTGATGTCACCAAGTTATCTTCACTGCTTCAAACCAATCACAGTCTGATATGCAAATTAAGAGAGATGGACAGGATGAGGATCAGTAGAGAGACAGATAGAGAGTGAAAAACAGGGAGAGTGACACAGAGATAGAGTGTGACAGATGGAGAGAATGAGGATCAGTAGCGAGACGAGACAGTGACAGATAGAGAGACAGACAGAAAGACAGACAGGGAGCATGAGGATCAGTATAGAGACAGGATGTAAAGAGAGCCTGCTTAGTAACAGTTAGCAAACCTGCTAGCTAACTTAGTGAATGCTAGTGATGTTAAACTGTGAGGGAGAGCCAGGGCTTTGGGGGCGTGTCCTCATTTGCATACGCAGGCATATTCAGAAGGGCGATTTTAATGAGGGTGATGGTACATAGAGCAGGGCTGTGAAATAGAAATGACAAAATCCGAAGAAACAATTTTAACAGGGGGTCTGGGAGGAGCAGCCCCCCAGGAGCCAGGGGCCCCAGAAGCTGAACAGATTTTGTGTATATTGATAGATTTGAAGCATCTGCTGAAAGCAAATATTTTCTCAACCATGTCATTTAATTTGAACTGTTTATTAGGATGCAGTGCTGCAGCATAGCAACCTATGGGCTCCCCTAGGGGAGCAAAGCACTGCAACTATTGTTCTTCTACGTGTTTCTTCTTCCGTATTCTTCTTCCTCCTACGCAAATTTCGATTTCGAATAACTCAATAACCATATGTCGCACACAGACAAACAATATATCAAAACGTGCGGCTCGATCGGACTCGCTATGCTATTACTTTTCTCTACAGAATACGATTTTTTCGTGACTACGTCGCGAAAAAATCGTCGAAAAAACCCCCATTCATTTCTATGGAATTAATTGAAAAAAAAAGCACTTTTTCAACGTTTTTCAAACGTACGCTGCTCTGGCATGCTTTCACCTAGAGACGTGATTCAAACTCTAAAACGTAGGAAAACTTCTCCTCTGTGGATCTGGCATTCAACTTTTCTGCTAGGTTCTACACTTTCGGATCAGTCCTGGCTCAAACGCCATGTGGGTTCTGGGAGAAAATCCAGCTTTTGAATGGGTGTCTATTGCGTTACACACCAGTGAAGCTCGTTAACTTAGAGTGGAGAGAGGTTGAAAAAAAGCTCAAACTTTCTCGCTTAAACTGTGTTTTCAGCCACAAATTTCACTCTACAGACATGATTTTCTCAAAAGTAGTAGTAAAACTTGTCCTGATTCACACAATGTGTCTACCTAAACGATAGGATTTACAGTCTTTGAATGACAAGCGTCAAACTGAGGACAGGGCAGCTGACAGGCTTCATTGACACCCATTATAAACGTGAGAGAAAAGTCACTCGTTTTAAAATCGCTCTAGTGTCGTTATTTTTAACACTACAGACAAAAAATACATCATTTTATTCAGGAGACCCTTCTAGCGCTCACTGTGAAAGAATTTTGTGAATGTCTTTTGTTTGTGAAAAAAAAAAACCAGCCTCGGTCGGCATGACACTTCACCTTAGCCGCCCACTTTATTAGGAACACTTCTGTTTGTACATACAAACTACAAACACTCTCCTTAGAGTTTATTTTATTTTTAAAAGGGACAGTGCACAAATTAAACATTATCCTTGTGGTAAGGACAGATGTCTGTCCCAGGTTATAGCAGTACATGCTAATTTCCGCCTGTAGTCACTTTGGTTATACTCTTGAATAGCTCTTCTTCATGACGGCTGCTGTCTCAAGCACACACATAATCATTGCATTGAAACATCATTGCAGGTCACACATTCACGGCCAGCAAACATGCGTGACCGAATTGCTTCGCGCACTGCATCCTCTCACAATTTCCCCCGGGGAATTGTCCGGTCTAGTTATTATTATTATAATAAATTGAATATATAAATGTGAACAAGATGGTCTACCTGGTAATCTATGGACCCTTTTCACGTGACGTCACGACAAACGCGGCCGCCATTTTGGACATGTACTACCAGTAGTTTACCACAGCCAGCATTGAGGAACGGCAGCAAAGAAAGTGTTTATTTTCAGCAAGACTTCCATCATGCCACTATATTGTTGTGCACCTGGATGTAGTAACCATCAACAAACAAGGCAAGGGTTATCATTTTATCGGATCCCGACGGAGAAGATGGATAGCGGCCATTAACAGGAAAGATTGGCAGCCCTTGGCATACCAGCGCTTGTGCAGTGACCACTTTGTTGGAGGTAAGACGAATAAAATTAGCCAGAAAAGGCATTACATTGCTGTTAACATTCTGTGGCGGCGAGTGTGTAACCAAATAGGCTAAAATAACCCATTGTAACCTCTTTGTTCTTCTGTAGTAGCTATTAGCTAACGACATTAGCTAGCGTTGTGTTCCTTTGCTGTTGGTAGACTGTAGGACAGATCAGAGGCAGTGTCCTACAAACAGCGCTTAATTTGAGGGGGAGCAAGCCGGAGCGCGCTCCGGAACCTCGGGCGTTGGCTCCGGCAGCTATTTACACTGGATCCGGTGATCCGACACCTCTTTTGACTATGTAACAAAAAAAACAAAACCCAAATAATTAAATAAAAAAATGCAAGTTTATTTAGTGTTAATGTCTGATTTTGATATCTGCCTTGTTGGTGATTTCTCTCATGAAACGACATCCACAAAATATCTGCAGATGAACTTAATTTGCAGTGTTATTACAAAACATGCCCAGAAGCGCAGCGCCGCGCCCCCCTCCCCCCCTCTTTTTTTCCCGCACTGGAGCCGCTCATCCTCTGCGCTCCGGGACCTCCCACTTTACAAATTAAGCACTGCCTACAAATAAGTGTTCAAAACAAGAGGAGCATGTATTTGTCTCTTAAATCCAGGCCGTTCCCTGTAATCTGTAACACTGGGTTGGAGAAAATAATGGCAAATAGCGAGTGCACAAACCATAGAAGGTAAACTGTACACAGCGCCAGGGCAGTGTGATGGTATGTCTACTTTTAGATTGTGTTAGCTGATCAATGAACACGCTCGTCACTCGATGAGTTTCACGTCTTTACGACGGATATTTAAATGTGTGTTCGGTATTATTGTTGCAGTCTAAGCAGTCATTGTAGCAGCTAGATGAGCGAGAACCGAAAGGGTCTGTGCCATAAACCGTTATTTCTGTACGGCGTTGCTAATGTGTCGTTACTGTTATTTCTCCCTCTGCTCGCCCTGTAAATGCCCTACGTCGCTCCTTTTTCTTGCATGTTCTCCGTTTGTCGCCTTCCTCGCATTCAAACCAATTCGAGCCGAAGTCCGCTACATGTCCAAAATGGTGGTCGCGTTTACGAAGGTCACGTGACTGAAAAGGGTCTATAGTTCGACAGCTTCAATTTCACCAATTCCGCATGTTTTTTTCCTTCAACATGGTCAACCAAACGCGTTCTTCCACCAGAACCGTACTTCACATCCTGATGGCACAAGATGCAGTAAGCTTTCCCGGTTCTTTTATCTTCCGTATGTGCTCATTCACTACCGACTTTAAACTCCAGCCATCGCCAATTCCATGGATTTTTGATGCCGTTTTCCTTGTCAAATGTTTTCGATATCGTCAGTCTCACCGTCCTCCCTCTGAACGATGTCCTTCCATGACACGGGCATACCGCGAAATTCTCCTTTTCAAAACCGTTGATATCGAAAGTGTGTTTAAAGAGCACAAGATTCACGCCGTGGTTTGTAAGCATGGCGCAAATGCCGTAAACCGGTCTGTCATTGTCGCAAAAGAACACCCCCCCCAATTTTTATTGCAAAATTAGATGATTTACTAAAATTATGTTTTTGGCGGCCAAATTCGCGGAATTCTGCGGATCCGCGGATTTTTCACAGCCCTGATAGAGGTTCTTCAGCTGTTTATTGCCATTAAAAGTAAAAATAAATAAATAAATAACCAATCCATATTAAATGATTTATTGTGTGTGTGTGTGTGTGTGTTACCCTGTAGCCGTTCATCTGTTATGATTTTCGTGGTCTGGTTCCAGGTGCTGTCGATGAAGATCACCCTCTGAATGGGACACGTGTGTTCCTGTATGCACTCTGACGTGTGTGTGTGCGAGTGTGTGTGTGAGCGGTCACTCGTCTTCTCCAGTTTGGGTTTCTTGGTCTCTCTCTCCTCAAATCTCTCTGCTCCTCTTTTCCTTCCGTTCTGACTGATATAATCCACAAGCTCCTCAACCGTCATGGAGTCTGGACCTGGAAATACCAGAACCACCTGGAGACACACACACACACACACACACACTTGAGTAAAACAACCAGATGAACAGTGAAGTGTGAGGAACATGAAATGACATTAATAATGGTGTGTGTGTGTGTGTGTGTGTGTGTGAGAGAGAGAGAATGCTACACTGTGTGTGTGTAACCCGTACGCTGTGCGTGTCCAGCTCTGGGATGCAGGGGTAGGTATAAATGGAAACGTCGTCCGGTGCGATGAGTTTAGCATGAACCGCGGTGCTCTTCCCGTCCGTCTCATTTGGATGTTTAATGATGTCAATCTTTACAGGAAGCTGAAACACACACAACCAACTGTAAACACATCTGTATTTACCCGAACCTAATATCAGTCCCCCAGGATTCCGCGGGCCTTTTTTGTGATTGTTGCGGGCTAAAATGTCTGATGTTGTGGGGGGGGGGTTTCCAAAAAATTGCGATGAAAGTTGCGGTGTTTTTTAGGTTTTTGTTGCGATTACATTGCGGGAGGAAGTGAAAGTTGCGAGAAATTGTTGCGATTTTCTCTTTTTGTGATTAAAATTGAGTGCTATGTTAAATATTAAGTTATTACTGAAAAACTATTGATTAAAAAAACAAAGACACTGAGAAATGGTCCTATAAACAACTTTACCAATATAAAAGATTACCAGGACTACAAAAATGCAGAAAAATAGGCTTTACTTATCCAAATGCTCCTGTTGGTTCAAAAGTTAAAGTGCAGAGAACCTCACAGCACAACATGAAGTTACCTTCAAATATAATATAAATGCCTCAGCTTTCATGTAAGAAAAAAACACTATTAATACTAGTACTGTGTGCAGGCAGTCTCTCCTGAAGACTAAATTAAACAATAATTATAAACTAATAAAATAAATGGCTCAGGCTTCATAGAAGAAAAAAACAATTTGAACAGAATCTCACAGTATGATGCTGAAGCTGCCTAAACAATGGAAAATAAAATACCATTTTGGCAAAAATGTTGGCATCCATTAATTTATTGTATTAAGTAAAAAGTAATGTAAAGTGCACACAGTCCTTCACTGTAAACATAACACACTTTCAGCAACAGACTTTAAGCCTATATAAACACTGACTCGCACACAGTGTTGCCAGATACTGCTGACGTTTTCCAGCCCAAAATATGTTCAAAACCCGCCAAAATGCACTTAAAACCGCCCAATCTGGCAACACTGCGCACATGCTGCTTCTCTTGAATGTATATACAGAAGTAAGGCGGAAGGTAGTTTGTCGGCGTCACCGCAAGACGATGCCAACGATTGGTCAAATTTGTGGGAAAGTTGTGGTGATTGGATAGAATTGCAACACCGCCCTGAATTCGCGGGGATTGGTTGAATTTGCAAATTGCAACATTGCAAAATCCTGGAGGGTCTGTAATATTGTGTGTGTGTGTGTCTCTGACCTTGATGTTGGGGATGAGTTGCGGGTCGAGTCCCACCAGGCAGCAGCAGGTGTAGCAGTAGAGGAGGCGGGAGGAGCCACAGGTGGAGCACTTTAACCTGCCTGTGTGATGAGCTTCCTCCAGCACAGTGTGAGGAGAGACGACTAGACCCCTCAGGGGATCTTCATCATCATCACCATCCTTCTTCTTCCTCACACACTCCACTGGTCCATCAGCAAGTCCTTCATCATCCTTCTTCATACTCTCACCATGATCCTGTCTGTCCTCTCCTGTTTGAGACATCACCCTCACCTTACACACACACACACACACACACACGTTTTCATTTCTTTATAAACCCTTTATTGGGTCAGTCACTCTTCACTGTGCATTTTCTCCACAAAGGGAGGAACATCACCTGAAGATCAAACCATACATGTCAACCTTTGGTCAATCAAACCTGTATAACCAACCTCCAAAATCCGTATTTCCCTTATAAAATCCGTATCAGATGCAAATTAAAATAATTTACCTAAAATTTGAATGATAATTAACAATGATATATCCCAGTTGCTTTTTATTCAATATTAATAACAATAAACCTTCAGAATGAATACAAAGCTCCAATGTTTGACAAAAACACAAAGTGTTATCAGCGTAGTTACAAAGGAAATACTTTGTTGTTTGGAGACAGGTTTCACCGAGCGGCTATTATGCGCGAGACTTCATATTAGCCACAAAGTCAGGAAAATCTGTTCGTAAAATTACGTTATAATGACCAAATACAATGAAAAGTATTTTTCCAGTCTCACCTGTGAAAGGTAATCCCATGTGATCTCGTTTGGACGGTAAACCTGTTGGTACAGTTAAACGCAGCACATGAATGAGGCATCTTTATTCTCGGCTACTGTCTAGACGCTATACCAGAGACGGCTGAAGAATCTCCACTTTGCCACATCCAATATGGCGGCGAGGATGACGTATGATTCTACGCAGAAGGCGGCGTCTATGTTTATATGTCTATGACTTCACGGTTGGCGGGATTCTCGCAATGCGGTGTGCGCATGATCAAAAGTGGAATGAAGCCTCGCTACCACAAGACAACGCGCGATTTCATAAGACTCTTTACTGGCTGTCTGTGGTGTACAGTACGTTTGTAAATGTTATGTGCTCTTTTATCATCGTGGGAATTGATTATAGCTCTAAATAAATATTGAAGTTTTTTTAAAGAATCCGTATAACTTTATTTATACGCCCGTAGAAGAAGAAGAAGAAACCTTTATTCGTCACACGCACACTTCAAGCACAGTGAAATTCATCCTCTGCATTTAACCCATCTGAAGCAATGAACACACACACACGCACACACACACTCAGAGCAGTGGGCAGCCACACCAGAGCGCCCGGGGAGCAGTCAGGGGTTCGGTACCTCGCTCAAGGGCACCCCACGTCAACCTAACTGCATGTCTTTGGACTGTGGAGGAAAACGGAGCACCCGGAGGAAACCCACGCAGACACAGGAAGAAAATGCAAACTCCGCACAGAAAGGCCCTCGCCGGCCACTGGGTTCGAACCCGGACCTTCTTGCTGTGAGGCGACAGCGCTAACCACTACACCACCGTGCCGCCCGTATACCACGTTTATTGAATCAAATCCGTATAAAATACGGACATTCCGTATAGGTTGACATGTATGTCAAACCCAACTGTCACTATGGATCCTTTTAAATGTATTTTTCTCTATTTTTATTTCGATATCTAATTCCTTCTGTGTATCTCAGAACTGCACGCTGTAATTAAAATTAATATTCATGAGAAACAGGTTATTTAACCGGCTGCACTGTGATGAAACACGGCCTCAGTTTTGGGCTGAAGGACACGTTTCTCCAGCAGAAGGACTGAGACGTGTGTTTTATCCTCCTCCACTGGAGCTCCGGGCCGAGTCAGGGCCGGAGAGCTGATGGAGCTCCTGACAGGAGGAGATGTGCACACAGACCTTCACCTTCACACGGGTCATGTAGGGAGCTTTTCCTCAGAAGGAGCAGGAGCATCATTCAGGAGGTCCTCCGTCCCTCCACAGGGCGCTTTAAGGAACCCTGCCCCATGTCTCTGTAATAAACATGGAATATGAGCTCTGCTTCACGCTCTGGGATGCTCTGGGCTTTTCTGTGCCTCAGCAGACCGGAAACTTTACTCATTGTAATGCTGTATAAGCTTCCTGACAGTTACACTCATCTGCTTTAGTGACGGTTACTGTTCGGGTTTGGAGGTTTACCGGAAACCGTAATGCGCATGCGCACAAATATACCACCGCGTCTTCGTTGCGAGATTAGCGCTGTTAGCTAACCGGAAGCGAGCTCGCTGTTTATCAGTGTTCCCGCACTCACCTTCCACAGAACTCACACAAACATCACACACCCAGGAGAAACATCTGCACTGTTCTTACAGCCCAGCACTTTCAGCTTCACTGCTCGCCTGACCCACTGTGCTAGCGGCGCACCGGAAACACTCGGACTTCACACAGGAAGTGCTTAACTGGAGGGTTTGTGCCGAATGAGGAATTTGATAAATTTCAAGGATTGCGAAGGAAATTAAACTAAAATTAATTATGAATAATAATTAATATTTTATTAAAAATAAGTAAATAGATGTGAAAAGAATTTAACGGTAGAATATAAACATAAACATAGCTTCTAATCAGGGGCGGCACGGTGGTGTAGTGGTTAGCGCTGTCTCCTCACAGCAAGAAGGTCCGGGTTCGAGCCCTGGGGCCGGCGAGGGCCTTTCTGTGCGGAGTTTGCATGTTCTCCCCGTGTCCGCGTGGGTTTCCTCCGGGTGCTCCGGTTTCCCCCACAGTCCAAAGACATGCAGGTTAGGTTAACTGGTGACTCTATCATAATGCTCAATTCTGATTTTTTGTGAGGTCGTTCACATTAACAAATATATGCGACTTGTATGTGATCCTCAGTATGAATGAAAAGCGACCTAAAAGTGTTCCGCATGCGCATTGCAGGATACGACGACGTCACACGCAGTGAGCATGGCCAGTGTTTATGGAAGTAAAACCGCCCGGTTGCGGTATGACCCATCCAATCTAGCTTGAATAGCTGCATCCCCCCAAATGGAAATCAGCTCCCTAACCTCTGCGTCCTTCCATTGAGAAGATTCAGAACCTTCACAGCCCGAAGCGTCCCTCGCATTGATGTCATGCGCAGGGGCGCAGATACGTTTTTTGAACTGGGGGGGACAAAGCTGCCAGCAAACCAACCCCAACCCCGATATGCCTGTCAAACTTGTTGTGGGTTACCATAGCAACCAAGCTTGAGCTCGCAACCTGTGCAGTCTGCGCAGCTCAACCAACCGAATATCAGTCTTTGTTTTGTTTTATGTGAGTTGTTGCAACTATGTATACACTGCTGTGCACCTCAATAAACCGAATGGTAATTAGTCTTTTGATTTTTCCGTGAGGTTTGCCTTATGCAAAGAAAGACAGCATAGACGTTTTTTCCTCCCTATAAGTGGGGGGGACCGAATGAGGTGAATTTAAATCTGGGTGGGACGAGTCCCCCCCTCTATCTACGCCCGTGATTATGCGCCATGTTGTTGTAACTTTTTTTGAGAGACCCGCCGCCTGCTTCAGCGCAGAATAGTGACGTTTGTGGCTTGTTGATGACGTGTAAGTCGGATGAATGCGACCTGGCGGTTCAGACTGAAGTCGCATATGAAAAGAGCAGATAGGAATCGGAATTAGGACCACATATCCAAACGGCCTGGGTCGGATTTGAAAAAATCGGATCTGTGTCGTTCATATTGTCAATAAAAGATCGGATACAGGTCACATATGGGCGAAAAGATCGGATTTGAGTCACTTCAGCCTGCAGTGTGAACGTAGCCTAAATTGACCGTGGGTGTGAATGTGAGTGTGAATGGTTGTCTGTGTCTATGTGTCAGCCCTGTGATGACCTGGCGACTTGTCCAGGGTGAACCCCGCCTTTCACCCGTAGTCAGCTGGGATAGGCTCCAGCTCGCCTGCGACCCTGTAGAACAGGATAAAGCAGCTACAGATAATGAGATGAGATGAGATTCTAATCATTGACGTCATGAGGGATTATTTATGGTCACGCATTAAATTAATTACCCTAATTAAAGTTTAATTGTAATAAAACCAAGATTAGATGTTTACAGTTTTATATCTTACAGAAGAATCAGAAGTCCTGTAAACCGTGTGAACTCAAGTGAACACAAACCCATGTGAATCAGAATCAGAAACACTTTTATTGCCAGGTGTGCAAACACACACGAGGAATTTGACTCCGGTACCACTTAGCTTTCATAGTACAACACAGATAAAACGAACAAACAAACAAAACACAGGAATGGTGCAATAGTAGGGAATAATAGGAAATACAGAGGGAGAGTCTAACTGCAGTGATCTTCAGGGGAAGATTGTTGCTCCAGCAACGACCTTGAGGCAGTGCTGGCTGGGAGAGCCGAAGATAAGATTGGAATTTGTTTAGGCTTGAAACGGGTGGACGTGGCAGACTACCCCGCTCGTCCATTCTGGTCACTAAAATGATACATATCTCTCTGCAAAGCCATCAACTTCTCCAATATGGAATCCACCGAGCGGCTCAAGTTTTTAAATAGCCACAGTCTGAGTGCCGACAGCTCTGCCCACCGCTTCAATCATGTCGGGCAGCTTTTTGGGGCTTTGAACAGCTGTCACCGTTTTCTGATTTCCTCAATACACCAGGGCAATGCCTAGTCCAATCAGCAAAAGTCCTGTGATCATGGTTCCGAATAGGTAAATATCCTCAATGTCCTCCACAGAAAGAACCGCCAGGCACACGACACGACACTTTTCCCAAGCGTCCATCGTATATCCAGCTGCGAACGTTCCGGCAGGACAGCCTGGTTCCCCTGAACCCAGGCTTCTCGTCGAGAAGATTGTGTCAATTGTGTGAAGAGACCAGTTTATCAAATCCATGAATTTTGATTTGAAGAACAATGCAGAAAGGGTCTCTCAGACAAGACGAGTCAGAAGCAAGAAAGCTCAGGGGAGGAGAGGCAGAGCAATGCGAGATGAGAGGAAAAAAACACCTCCGCATTATGCTCCTGTCAGGAGCACTATGTGGAAACATTTAAAAAACCTCAGTGCAGCAGCTCTCCGTGAAAGCACGAAGAAGAATTAACACAACAATTACACAGAACATAGAAAGTATGAGAGAGCAAAGTCCCGAGGCAGCCGTCCGCAGCGCCATCCTGGATGAATAATGTGATATAAATAAAACCACAGGTCCTGCATGGGAAAAATAATAAAATACATGAAAGTCAATGACAAAAATCTCTCTCTCTCTCTCTCTCTCACACACACACACACACAGATGTGTAGTTAATTGTTGAAGTTCGTGGTGTGTACTAATGGTGTTCACTTATTGTGATTTGTTTAATGTCAGGTTGATGGAACAGATGATCAAGTGAAGATAAGTATAGGTAATCGTATGAGGCCGAGTAAAATTAAGGATTAATTTCACGAGTGATTTCAAAGTTTTGAAAATTTCAAAACTTCGAAATCACAACTGAAATTGATCCTTAATTTTACGAGGAAGCATACGATTACTTGTTTATAATCTATAGGGCCAAATTCATACTTCGGAAGCCATTCAAGTTCACAACAATTGTCATTCACGTTTTCTGAACCAATCAGGGCACAAGACTATCTTGCACGTTTGAATCAGTTTCTAAAGCGTCTTTCATCATGACACGGGGACACGACACGAGGACCGCATTTCCACAAAATATCTTGTTCTTGTTTCATCAGGCTTTTGGACTTGTTTGGCTTTTTAGCCATTCCAACAAACTAGCCAATAGCATTTCAGAAATACGGCCCCGTGTTAAGGAAAAAAGTCTTCCTTGATTGACCAATCAGAATTGAGTAATTTGGCCCTATGTATTATAAACAGTGTAATAAAGGTCATAGCTGTGTGTGTGTGTGTGTGTGTAAAAGTCATCCATTTACACATTTATTCCCTCTGCTGCTCTCTCACAACTAAATTGCACCCCCTAACTTTTACTGAAAACCACACGGCATTTATATCGAGAAAGAAGTAAAATGATCTACAGAAATGTGAAGATATGAGATATAAAGTAAAAACAAACAGATGATATGTTTCCACTTTTTTAGATACGGTACCATCTAAGGCTGAGACTCCATGTCTGGGCTGAAACAGAGACCCATCTGATACGGTTTTATTTAAATACTACAACATTTAAAGTATTATTGTTGTAATGATAAACTTCAGAGAGAAACTCTGACTCATATGACGCATAAAAGTCATAAAAATTACTTCAGATTATAAATTCTGTGAAGTGAAGCAGCACAAGTGATTCTTCATGTTTGCAGTTTTAATAAAATGTTGTAGTCCTGAGAAGAGAGGAAATCAGATAAAATAACAAACACAGGAAAAAAATATTAATGTATTTTTAATGAAAATATTTTCAGTCTGATTTATGTAAAGACACAGACACTTTAAAATATATGCGGGGGTGGTTCCAGATAAAAACAAAAAAAAAGAGTGAATACAATTTACATAAGGTACATCGAGTTTCCCTTTCTATTATTATTATTATTATTATTATTATTATACTATGTGTCTTTGTGGTATGAATGATAAATAAATAATCTGGAGGAACCTCCTTTTACAGATGAAAGAGTGAAACGTCAGATCGGTTGTTTTGAATAAAGTGAGAGAACTGAATAAAAGACTCACTGAGTGGGATTCAACACCCTGTAGCTTGTGAATGTTCAGGATGGGATGGACAGATGTATGTGTACATAAGCAGACAGTGGAGGAGGTTCCTCCAGATGTTCTTCATGTTCACGTCTGCACGCAAATCTGCCTGCTCCAGCTGTGGAAGTTTATTTCAATAAAATGAGTGCAGCTGTGTGATGGTGCTGTGTTTCTCTTTCAGTCACACACAAGACTACCCAGCTTCACCCAAAAATCTGAGTTTAACAATGAGAACACGTCATCTCCACCCTCTAACACACGCCTCCACCTCTAACACACGCCTCCACCCTCTAACACACGCCTCCACCCTCTAACACACGCCTCCACCCTCAAACACACGCCTGAACCCTCTAACACAGGCCTCCATCCTCTAACACACGCCTCTGCCCTCTAACACACGCCTCCGCCCTCTAACACACGCCTGCACCCTCTAACACACGCCTCCACCCTCTAACACAGGCCTCCATCCTCTAACACACGCCTCCACCCTCTAACACACGCCTCCACCCTCTAACACACGCCTCCGCCCTCTAACACACGCCTCCGCCCTCTAACACAGGCCTCCATCCTCTAACACAGGCCTCCGCCCTCTAACACAGGCCTCCATCCTCTAACACACGCCTCCACCCTCTAACACAGGCCTCCACCCTCTAACACACGCCTCCGCCCTCTAACACAGGCCTCCATCCTCTAACACAGGCCTCCGCCCTCTAACACAGGCCTCCACCCTCTAACACACGCCTCCACCCTCTAACACACGCCTCCGCCCTCTAACACAGGCCTCCACCCTCTAACACACGCCTCCGCCCTCTAACACACGCCTCCACCCTCTAACACACGCCTCCACCCTCTAACACACGCCTCCACCCTCTAACACAGGCCTCTGCCCTCTAACACAGGCCTCCATCCTCTAACACACGCCTGCACCCTCTAACACACGCCTCCACCCTCTAACACAGGCCTCTGCCCTCTAACACAGGCCTCCATCCTCTAACACACGCCTCCGCCCTCTAACACAGGCCTCCATCCTCTAACACACGCCTCCGCCCTCAAACACACGCCTCCACCCTCTAACACACATCTTCGCCCTCAAACACACATCTCCACCCTCCACCACACGCCTCCGCCCTCTAACACATGCCTCCGCCCTCTAACACACGCCTCCACCCTCTAACACACGCCTCCAGCATGTAACACACGCCTCCACCCTCTAACACACGCCTCCGCCATCTAACACACGCCTCCACCCTCTAACAAACGCCTCCGCCCTCTAACACATGGCTTCACGCCTCCGCTGTCTAACACACGCCTCCGTCCTCTAACACATGCCTCTGCCCTCTAACACACGCCTCCGCCCTCAAACACACACCTTCGCCCTCTAACACACGTCTCCGCCCTCTAACACACATCTCCGCCCTCGAACACACATCTCCATCCTCTAACACACATCTCCACCCTCCACCACACGCCTCCGCCCTCGAACACACGCCTCCGCCCTCTAACACACGCCTCCAGCCTCTAACACAGGCCTCCGCCCTCTAACACATGCCTCCACCCTCTAACACACGCCTCCACCCTCAAACACACGCCTGAACCCTCTAACACAGGCCTCCATCCTCTAACACACGCCTCCGCCCTCTAACACACGCCTCCGCCCTCTAACACACGCCTGCACCCTCTAACACACGCCTCCACCCTCTAACACAGGCCTCCATCCTCTAACACACGCCTCCACCCTCTAACACACGCCTCCACCCTCTAACACACGCCTCCGCCCTCTAACACACGCCTCCGCCCTCTAACACAGGCCTCCATCCTCTAACACAGGCCTCCGCCCTCTAACACAGGCCTCCATCCTCTAACACACGCCTCCACCCTCTAACACAGGCCTCCACCCTCTAACACACGCCTCCGCCCTCTAACACACGCCTCCGCCCTCTAACACAGGCCTCCATCCTCTAACACAGGCCTCCGCCCTCTAACACAGGCCTCCACCCTCTAACACACGCCTCCACCCTCTAACACACGCCTCCGCCCTCTAACACAGGCCTCCACCCTCTAACACACGCCTCCGCCCTCTAACACACGCCTCCACCCTCTAACACACGCCTCCACCCTCTAACACACGCCTCCACCCTCTAACACAGGCCTCTGCCCTCTAACACAGGCCTCCATCCTCTAACACACGCCTGCACCCTCTAACACACGCCTCCACCCTCTAACACAGGCCTCTGCCCTCTAACACAGGCCTCCATCCTCTAACACACGCCTCCGCCCTCTAACACAGGCCTCCATCCTCTAACACACGCCTCCGCCCTCAAACACACGCCTCCGCCCTCTAACACACATCTTCGCCCTCAAACACACATCTCCACCCTCCACCACACGCCTCCGCCCTCTAACACATGCCTCCGCCCTCTAACACACGCCTCCACCCTCTAACACACGCCTCCAGCATGTAACACACGCCTCCACCCTCTAACACACGCCTCCGCCCTCTAACACACGCCTCCACCCTCTAACAAACGCCTCCGCCCTCTAACACATGGCTTCACGCCTCCGCTGTCTAACACACGCCTCCGTCCTCTAACACATGCCTCTGCCCTCTAACACACGCCTCCGCCCTCAAACACACACCTTCGCCCTCTAACACACGTCTCCGCCCTCTAACACACGCCTTCGCCCTCTAACACAAATCTCTGCCCTCGAACGCACATCTCCATCCTCTAACACACATCTTCACCCTCGAACACACATCTCCACCCTCCACCACACGCCTCCGCCCTCTAACACATGCCTCCACCCTCTAACACACGCCGCTGCCCTCTAACACACATCTTCACCCTCTTACACATGCCTCCACCCTCTAACACATGCCTCCACCCTCTAACACACGCCTCCAGCCTCTTACACACTCCTCCAGCCTCTAACACTTGCCTCCACTCTCTAACACACGCCTCCAGCCTCTAACACACGCCTCCGCCCTTGAAAACACATCTCCATCCTCTAAGATACGTCTCCATCCTCTAAGACACGCCTCCACCCTCTACCACACGCCGCCGCCCTCTTACACACATCTTCACCCTCTAACACATGCCTCCACCCTCTAACACACGCCTCCATCCTCTAACACACGCCTCCATCCTCTAAGACTTGCCTCCGCCCTTGAACACACATCTCCATCCTCTAGGATACATCTCCATCCTCTAAGACACGCCTCCACCCTCTACCACACGCCGCCGCCCTCTTACACACATCTTCACCCTCTAACACATGCCTCCACCCTCTAACACACGCCTCCATCCTCTAACACACGCCTCCATCCTCTAAGACTTGCCTCCACCCTCTAACACACGCCTCCGCCCTCTAACACACATCTCCGCCCTTGAACACACATCTCCATCCTCTAAGATACATCTCCATCCTCTAAGACACGCCTCCACCCTCTAACACACATCTCCACCCTCTAACACATGCCTCCACCCTCTAACACACGCCGCCTCCCTCTAACACACGTCTTCACCCTCTAACACATGCCTCCACCCTCTAACACACGCCTCCAGCCTCTAACACACGCCTCCAGCCTCTAACACACGCCTCCATCCTCTAACACACGCCTCCTCCCTCTAACACACGCCTCCACCCTCTAACACACACCTCCAGCCTCTAACACACACCTCCACTCTCTAACACACGCCTCCACCCTCTAACACACGCCTCCACCCTCTAACACATGCCTCCACCCTCTAACACACGCCGCCTCCCTCTAACACACGTCTTCACCCTCTAACACATGCCTCCACCCTCTAACACACGCCTCCAGCCTCTAACACACGCCTCCAGCCTCAAACACATCTCCATCCTCTAACACACGCCTCCTCCCTCTAACACACGCCTCCACCCTCTAACACACGCCTCCATCCTCTAACACACGCCTCCTCCCTCTAACACACGCCTCCACCCTCTAACACACACCTCCACTCTCTAACACACGCCTCCACCCTCTAACACATGCCTCCAGCCTCTAACACACGCCTCAGCCCTCAAACACACGCCTCTGCCCTCTAACACATGCCTCTGCCCTCTGAGACACTCCTCCAGTCTCTAACACATGCCTCTGCCCTCAAACACACGCCTCCGCCCTCAAACACACACCTCCGCCCTCAAACACACGCCTCCGCCCTCTAACGCACATCTCCATCCTCTAACACACGCCTCCATCCTCTAAGACTTGCCTCCACCCTCTAACACACGCCTCCGCCGTCTAACACACATCTCCGCCCTTGAACACACATCTCCATCCTCTAAGATACGTCTCCATCCTCTAAGACACGCCTCCACCCTCTACCACACGCCGCCGCCCTCTAACACACATCTCCACCCTCTAACACATGCCTCTGCCCTCAAACACACGCCTCCGCCCTCAAACACACACCTCCGCCCTCAAACACACGCCTCCGCCCTGTAACGCACATCTCCATTCTCTAACACACGCCTCCATCCTCTAAGACTTGCCTCCACCCTCTAACACACATCTCCACCCTTGAACACACATCTCCATCCTCTAAGATACGTCTCCATCCTCTAAGACACGCCTCCACCCTCTACCACACGCCGCCGCCCTCTAACACACATCTCCACCCTCTAACACATGCCTCCACCCTCTAACACACGCCGCCTCCCTCTAACACACGTCTTCACCCTCTAACACACGCCTCCACCCTCTAACACATGCCTCCAGCCTCTAACTCACGCCTCCAGCCTCTAACACACGCCTCCGCCCTCAAACACATGCCTCCATCCTTTAACACAGGCCTCCTCCCTCTAACACACGCCTCCACCCTCTACACTCAAAAAAAAAAGTGTTGGATTTACTTAAGAAAGTCATGGAAAGTATTTCCACATGATCGCCTTTCTTATTTTTAAGTTAGGCAACTTTGTTGGTTTAAAAGGATTACCTTCAGTTCATGTAACCTTACTTATTTGGGTTGATCCAACATTACTGAGTCAGGTTATCTAAACCTGATTCAATCAAGTTGATCCAACAGGATCTCATAATGTTCAGCCAACAGGTTTGATTCTGGGTTGATTATCCCAATGGTCTCAAGTTGATCCAGCAAGAGCTCATAATGTTGGAAATGTGCTATTGATTAATGTGGAAATACTTTCCATGTTTTAATCAATTACTTTCAAAGCATTACAGTTAAGCTTGCATTGAAAAGGCTATAAATCTAGGTTAAAAAAAAAAAACGCCACAAAACCAAGATGTTCAAGATTAACTTTTATTCTGAACATTCCCCAGGCCATTCAGAAAAGCACAGCATTTAAAATTGTGTCTTGAGGGCAATAAATAAAATAATAAAAACTTAAACATTTGGTGTACACAAGAGTTCATGTATGTGATTGGGGAGACATGCAAGCGACACACAGATATGGCAACTGTCTCTTCCGGGGGAAAAAAAAACAGCTAAACAAACAAACAAACAACAATGAAAATTATAAATATTTGAAGACAAAATATGCATGTTTGTAAAAGACGCATGCATGGATATGACTCGTCTGTGTGTACATTTCTCTTCTCTCACAAACACACACTTACAGACACAGCACGCCTGCAGACAGTGTTTAGCACTGGAAAACTAATAGTGGTGGAGTGGTTGGAGCCTCTCAATGATCTGCTCAGTGCTTGCAGTGATGGGGAGAAAGTAACAATGAACATCATGTAAAACACATTTCTGCATCATTACCCAAACAGATTTTGGTAAAACATTACTGGAATGCCCAAACACCACCTCCTGTATGAGGGAGCAAGCACATTTCTACATCACCTAGATAGGTTTTAGTAACATTCATCAGGCCTTTCTAAAATACAACATTTAAAAGTGTGTTTTAAGGCAGAAAAAAAAAAAAAAAACACTGTTAGTGTGTACAAGAGCTGTGTATGGTCTGAATGAGAGTGCACATTTCTACATCATTACTCAGATCTTCTAGTAACAAGTTTACAGGGCAAGTGTCTCCAAAGGCCAAAACAAACAATCCAAGCCTTTGACTCTAATACCCAAATGTTTTAACAGTTAAAACCTAGTGGCCACACATATAACATTCATCACAGGAGAGAGATTTCACCTGAGCTCACTGATGCTGAAGGGTACCACACAAGCCACCAGCCAGGTAGATCAGTCTCTGTCTGAAGATCACAAGGACACAAATGGCAAGTGAATATGAAATGTAACTTCCAGAAGTTGTCTTGGTCTACTCAAATGGATATGCAACAGGGTTGTTGCCAGTGACTGTCTCTGAATATTTCAGCAGCTCAAATCTTGTGGTTATTCATATTTTACATTCATTACATGCAAAGGTTTAATATATTGGAAGATGGAAGATGCAGCCCAGTAAAACAGTTCATACCTTGAAATCTTCCAGGAGAGATTTCATCTGAGCTCACTGATGCTGTCAGGTAACCCAAAAGCCACTGCCTGTGAGGAAATCGTCGTCTCTGTTTGAATATCACAACAAGGATACAATTCCCAACTGAATACACCTTTTGGAAATAGTCTTGGTGATTAACACACAAATGGATATGCAAAGCATTCTATATCTTGAAAGATCTGTGTGAATGCAAGATGCTTATGACTGTGCTGTAATCGCACACAATCTAGGTATGTTGCATTCATCACACCTAAAATGGAAGCATAGTAAAACATACCCTGAAATACTCCAGAACTCAGATTGCACTTTTTGCCAGCATTAACAGTAGGCTACTGCAAGACGCTGTACACTTCTGCAATAAACACAATATCTGTAATTGGTGAGATTATCACATGTTGCATAGTTCTACAGTTACATTTAGGTTCAATATGATATTTCAAAATGCCCCCTTTTTAAAACATTGTTTAAAAGGCCACTCAATGGTTTACTTGGTTAGGTGACCCTACGTGTAAAAGGTGTGCAACTTTCAAGAAAGTACACCCATTTATAAGCCAGGTGAATAGACTGCACGCTACTTCGTCGTTCAGAAACCGCTTAGATTTCATGGTCTGGCTGTAGAGTTAACACCGCTCTCGCTGAAGCTGACGGCTCAATTCACATTTTGTTTCAAAGCGCAGAAGTCCTTTTTCCATCCAAAATGAAGTCGCTTTAAAATGATGCGCATTAAAAAGTTAATGCGACACATGTGATGGAAAACGGTTTTGGTGCGTCTTGTGTCGCTTTAAATTAAGTCGACATGGGGCTTAAGTCGCTTCAGAATTGGATGGAAAAAGGACTGCTCCCGTCCACTGACTTCCCTGAAGGCCCCCATAGCATTCCCTGTCCACAAAACAGCGCGTACAGGCCAGCGAAACTCCCGCACATCAGAGCACGTGCTAACCCCTGTAACAAGGGAGCAATGAGCTTTTTTCAAATGACGATTCATTACGCTTGGCCAAGGACACGAATATAAATACTGGAAGACATGCCACCAATTCACTTTGAATTCATAGGAAAATGGTCACTGAGGTGAAAACCGTGGTTTGCCAATTCCTCTGGGGATTTATTATTAATTAGCCTACATTGTAGGGTAATTAATAACATCAAACATCGAACATATCGTGTGCTGCTGCTAAATAAGAGTATGATATTAACATGTTACAAATTTACTCAGAGTTTTGATTTGTTTCATAAGAGGAAGATTAAGGATTTATTGGAAGAGGTTTCCTTACCCGCCGTTACCTTGCTGACAAGCGAACTGTTCTTCCTCTGGTCAAGTCGAAAGGCTGGAGCGTGGCATTCTGGGTAGTGGGAGTAATTGCTTGACTGCTTTGAATTCGTTCAACATTACATAGTCTTTGGAATAACTGCCTAGTAAATCTTACACGATGTTTTCACTGTCATTTTGCTAACGTGACAACATTGGGTAGAAAGTGCTTGCGAGATTTATGTACATTTTACAGACAGCTAGAATCCTTTTTTTGAGTGTAACACACACCTCCAGCCTCTAACACACGCCTCCAGCCTCTAACACACACCTCCGCCCTTGAACACACATCTCCATCCTCTCAGATACGTCTCCATCCTCTAAGACACACCTCCACCCTCTACCACACGCCGCCGCCCTCTAACACACATCTTCACCCTCTAACACATGCCTCCACCCTCTAACACATGCTTCCACCCTCTAACACACGCCTCCATCCTCTAACACACGCCTCCATCCTCTAAGACTTGCCTCCACCCTTTAACACACGCCTCCGCCCTCTAACACACATCTCCGCCCTTGAACACACATCTCCATCCTCTAAGATACATCTCCATCCTCTAAGACACGCCTCCACCCTCTAACACACATCTCCACCCTCTAACACATGCCTCCACCCTCTAACACACGCCGCCTCCCTCTAACACACGTCTTCACCCTCTAACACATGCCTCCACCCTCTAACACACGCCTCCACCCTCTATCACACGCCTCCAGCCTCTAACACACGCCTCCAGCCTCTAACACATGCCTCCGCCGTCAAACACATGCCTCCTCCCTTGAACACACGCCTCCTCCCTCTAACACACGCCTCCACCCTCTAACACACACCTCCAGCCTCAATCACACACATCCAGCCTCTAACACAAACCTCCACCCTCTAACACATGCCTCCACCCTCTCACACACGCCTCCAGCCTCTAACACACATCTACGCCCTCTAACACACATCTCCACCCTCTAACACATGCCTCCACCCTCTAACACACGCCTCTGCCCTCTAACACACATCTCCGCCCTTGAACACACATCTCCATCCTCTAACATACGCCTCCATCCTCTAAGACACGCCTCCACCCTCTAACACATGCCTCCACCCTCTAACACACGCCTCCAGCCTCTAACACACTCCTCCAGCCTCTAAACACTTGCCTCCACCCTCTAACACACGCCTCCAGCCTCTAACACACGCCTCCGCCCTCAAACACATGCCTCCATCCTCTAACACACGTCTCCTCCCTCTAACACACGCCTCCACCCTCTAACACACGCCTCCAGCCTCTATCACACACCTCCAGCCTCTATCACACACCTCCAGCCTCTAACACACGCCTCCAGCCTCTAACACACATCTCCACCCTCTAACACATGCCTCCACCCTCTAACACATGCCTCTGCCCTCTAAAACACTCCCCCACCCTCTTACACACATCTCCGCACTCGAACACACATCTCCACCCTCTAACACATGCCTTCACCCTCTAACACACGCCGCCGCCCTCTAACACCCATCTTCACTCTATTACACATGCCTCCAGCCTCTAACACACGCCTCCAGCCTCTAACACACTCCTCCAGCCTCTAACACTTGCCTCCACCCACTAACACAAGCCTCCAGCCTCTAACACATGCCTCCAGCCTCTAACACACTCCTCCAGCCTCTAACACACGCCTCCATCCTCTAAGACACGCCTCCACCCTCTACCACACGCCGCCGCCCTCTTACACACATCTTCACCCTCTAACACATGCCTCCACCCTCTAACACATGCCTCCACCCTCTAACACACGCCTCCATCCTCTAACACACGCCTCCATCCTCTAAGACTTGCCTCCACCCTCTAACACACGCCTCCGCCCTCTAACACACATCTCCGCACTTGAACTCACATCTCCATCCTCTAAGATACATCTCCATCCTCTAAGATACACCTCCAGCCTCTAACACACACCTCCACCCTCTAACACACGCCTCCACCCTCTAACACACGCCTCCAGCCTCTAACACACATCTCCACCCTCTAACACACATCTCCGCCCTCTAACACACATCTCCACCCTCTAACACACATCTCCGCTCTCTAACACACATCTCCGCCCTCTAACACACATCTCCACCCTCTAACACATGCCTCCACCCTCTAACACATGCCTCCATCCTCTAACACACGCCTCCGCCCTCTAACACACATCTCCGCCCTTGAACACACATCTCCATCCTCTAAGATACATCTCCATCCTCTAACACACACCTCCACCCTCTAACACATGCCTCTGCCCTCTAACACACTCCCCCACCCTCTTACACACATCTCCGCCCTCGAACACACATCTCCACCTCTAACACATGCCTCCACCCTCTAACACACGCCGCCGCCCTCTAACACACATCTTCACCCTCTTACACATGCCTCCACCCTCTAACACATGCCTCCACCCTCTAACACACGCCTCCAGCCTCTAACACACTCCTCCAGCCTCTAACACTTGCCTCCACTCTCTAACACACGCCTCCAGCCTCTAACACACGCCTCCGCCCTTGAACACACATCTCCATCCTCTAAGATACGTCTCCATCCTCTAAGACACGCCTCCACCCTCTACCACACGCCGCCCCCCTCTAACACACATCTTCACCCTCTAACACATGCCTCCACGCTCTAACACATGCCTCCACCCTCTAACACACGCCTCCACCCTCTACCACACATCTTCACCCTCTAACACATGCCTCCACGCTCTAACACATGCCTCCACCCTCTAACACATGCCTCCATCCTCTAACACACGCCTCCATCCTCTAACACACGCCTCCGCCCTCTAACACACATCTCCGCCCTTGAACACACATCTCCATCCTCTAAGATACATCTCCATCCTATAAGACACGCCTCCACCCTCTAACACACATCTCCACCCTCTGACACATGTCTCCACCCTCTAACACACGCCGCCTCCCTCTAACACACGCCGCCTCCCTCTAACACACGTCTTCACCCTCTATCACATGCCTCCACCTTCTAACACACGCCTCCACCCTCTAACACACGCCTCCAGCCTCTAACACACGCCTCCAGCCTCAAACACACGCCTCCGCCCTCAAACACATGCCTCCATCCTCTAACACAAGCCTCCTCCCTCTAACACACGCCTCCACCCTCTTACACACACCTCCAACCTCTATCACACACCTCCAGCCTCTAACACACGCCTCCACCCTCTAACACACGCCTCCAGCCTCTAACACACCTCTCCACCCTCTAACACATGCCTCCAGCCTCTAACACACGCCTCAGCCCTCAAACACACGCCTCTGCCCTCTAACACACGCCTCTGCCCTCTAAGACACTCCTACAGCCTCTAACACATGCCTCTGCCCTCAAACACACGCCTCCGCCCTCAAACACACACCTCCGCCCTCAAGCACACGCCTCCGCCCTCTAACACACATCTCCATCCTCTAACACACGCTTCCATCCTCTAAGACTTGCCTCCACCCTCTAACACATGCCTCCGCCCTCTAACACACATCTCCGCCCTTGAACACACATCTCCATCCTCTAAGATACGTCTCCATCCTCTAAGACACGCCTCCACCCTCTAACACACGCCGCCGCCCTCTAACACACATCTCCACCCTCTAACACATGCCTCCACCCTCTAACACACGCCGCCTCCCTCTAACACACGTCTTTACCCTCTAACACATGCCTCCATCCTCTTACACACGCCTCCACCCTCTAACACACGCCTCCAGCCTCTTACACACGCCTCCGCCCTCAAACACATGCCTCCATCCTTTAACACACTTCTCCTCCCTCTAACACACGCCTCCACCCTCTAACACACGCCTCCACCCTCTAACACACGCCTCCAGCCTCTCACACACATCTCCGCCCTCTAATACACATCTCCACCCTCTAACACATGCCTCCACCCTCTAACACATGCCTCCATCCTCTAACACACGCCTCTGCCCTCTAACACACATCTCCGCCCTTGAACACACATCTCCATCCTCTAAGATACGTCTCCTTCCTCTAAGACACGCCTCCACCCTCTACCACACGCCGCCGCCCTCTAACACACATCTCCACCCTCTAACACATGCCTCCACCCTCTAACACACGCCGCCTCCCTCTAACACACGTCTTCACCCTCTAACACACGCCTCCACCCTCTTACACACGCCTCCACCCTCTAACACACGCCTCCAGCCTCTAACACACGCCTCCATCCTTTAACACACGCCTCCTCCCTCTAACACACGCCTCCTCGCTCTAACACACGCCTCCACCCTCTAACACACGCCTCCACCCTCTAACACATGCCTCCAGCCTCTCACACACATCTCCGCCCTCTAATACACATCTCCACCCTCTAACACATGCCTCCTCCCTCTAACACATGCCTCCATCCTCTAACACACGCCTCTGCCCTCTTACACACATCTCCGCCCTTGGACACACATCTCCATCCTCTAACATACGCCTCCATCCTCTAAGACACGGCTCCACCCTCTAACACACTCCTCCACCCTCTTACACACATCTCCGCCCTCGAACACACATCTCCACCTTCTAACACATGCCTCCACCCTCTAACACACGCTGCCGCCCTCTAACACACATCTTCACCCTCTAACACATGCCTCCACCCTCTAACACACGCCTCCACCCTCTAACACACGCCTCCAGCCTCTAACACACTCCTCCAGCCTCTAACACTTGCCTCCACCCTCTAACACACGCCTCCAGCCTCTAACACATGCCTCCACCCTTGAACACACATCTCCATCCTCTAAGATACATCTCCATCCTCTAAGACACGCCTCCACCCTCTAACACACATCTCCACCCTCTAACACATGCCTCCATCCTCTAACACACGCCGCCTCTCTCTAACACACGTCTTCACCCTCTAACACACGCCTCCACCCTCTAACACACGCCTCCAGCCTCTAACACACGCCTCCAGCCTCTAACACACGCCTCCATCCTCTAACACACGCCTCCTCCCTCTAACACACGCCTCCACCCTCTAACACACGCCTCCAGCCTCTATCACACGCCTCCAGCCTCTAACACACACCTCCACCCTCTAACACACGCCTCCACCCTCTAACACACGCCTCCAGCCTCTAACACATATCTCCGCCCTCTAACACACATCTCCACCCTCTAACACATGCCTCCACCCTCTAACACATGCCTCCATCCTCTAACACACGCCTCTGCCCTCTAACACCCATCTCCGCCCTTGAACACACATCTCCATCCTCTAACATACGCCTCCATCCTCCAAGACATGGCTCCACCCTCTAACACATGCCTCCGCCCTCTAACACACTCCTCCACCCTCTAACACACATCTCCGCCCTCGAACCCACATCTCCACCCTCTAACACATGCCTCCACCCTCTAACACACATCTCCGCCCTCGAACCCACATCTCCACCCTCTAACACATGCCTCCACCCTCTCACACACGCCACCGCCCTCTAACACACATCTTCACCCTCTGACACATGCCTCCACTCTCTAACACACGCCTCCACCCTCTAACACACGCCTCCAGCCTCTAACACACCTCTCCACCCTCTAACACATGCCTCCAGCCTCTAACACACGCCTCAGCCCTCAAACACACATCTCCACCCTCTAACACATGCCTCCACCCTCTAACACATGCCTCCATCCTCTAACACACGCCTCTGCCCTCTAACACCCATCTCCGCCCTTGAACACACATCTCCATCCTCTAACATACGCCTCCATCCTCCAAGACATGGCTCCACCCTCTAACACATGCCTCCGCCCTCTAACACACTCCTCCACCCTCTAACACACATCTCCGCCCTCGAACCCACATCTCCACCCTCTAACACATGCCTCCACCCTCTAACACACATCTCCGCCCTCGAACCCACATCTCCACCCTCTAACACATGCCTCCACCCTCTCACACACGCCACCGCCCTCTAACACACATCTTCACCCTCTGACACATGCCTCCACCCTCTAACACACGCCTCCACCCTCTAACACACGCCTCCAGCCTCTAACACACTCCTCCAGCCTCTAACACTTGCCTCCACCCTCTAACACACGCCTCCACCCTCTAACACACGCCTCCAGCCTCTAACACACGCCTCCAGCCTCTAACACACGCCTCCATCCTCTAACACATGCCTCCACCCTCTAACCCACGCCTCCACCCTCAAACACATGCCTCCATCCTCTAATACACACCTCCACCCTCTTACACACGCCTCCACGCTCAAACGCACGCCTCCGCCCTCTAACACACATCTCCATCCTAACTAGTTGACCCACTCGATAGATGGGTGCCTTGGAGAGACGTTTGTCAGCCTGTTTCTTGGATGCGAGTGTGGAGTGAATGAGTCTTCTCCAGGCCAATGCCCACGTTCTCCTGCTGTGGTGTATAAAGGCCTGGGCTGATGGTATGGTGACGTCCTCCTCCTGGCTGGGGAACAGTGGTGGTTGGTACCCTAGTGAGTACTGGATTGGAGAGAGACCTGTGGCAGAGGAAGGGAGAGTGTGATGTCTGTATTCGATCCAAGGTAGGTATTTGCTCCAAGAACTGGCATCCCTGTTTGCCATTCACTTGAGTGCAACCTCCAAAGCCTGGTTAGCCTATTCTGCCTGGCCATTGGTCTGTGGGTGGAAGCCTGAGGAGAGACTACAGGTGGCCCCGATGAGTTTCCAGAAGGCTTTCCAGAACTGTGCAGTGATCTGAGGACCCCGGTCAGAAACTATGTCAGTAGGCAGACCATGTAGGCGGAAAACATGGTGGACGAGAAGTTCTGTGGTCTCTTTGGCTGAGGGGAGCTTGGGCAGAGGAATGAAATGGACGGTCTTAGAAAAACAGTCAATGACAGTGAGGATGCATGTATTGCCACCTGAGTTGGGGAGTCCTGTGATGAAGTCCTAGGCGATGTGAGACCAAGGTCAATGTGGAGTAGGAAGGGGTCTTAGTAAGTCGGCAGGGGGTCGATTGGCTGTCTTATTCTGGGAGCATGTTCCGCACACACCTCCACTCTCTTACACGCACCTCCACCCTCTAACACATGCCTCCACCTTCTAACACACACCTCCACTCTCTTACACGTGCCTCCACCCTCTAACACACGCCTCCACCTTCTAACACACACCTCCACTCTCTTACACGCACCTCCACCCTCTAACACATGCCTCCACCTTCTAACACACACCTCCACTCTCTTACATGCACCTCCACCCTCTAACACACGCCTCCACCTTCTAACACACACCTCCACTCTCTTACACGCACCTCCACCCTCTAACACACTTCCACTGTCTTACACACGCCTCCACCAGCTAACACACACCTCCACTCTCTTACACGTGCCTCCACCCTCTAACACACGCCTCCACCTTCTAACACACACCTCCACTCTCTTACACGCACCTCCACCCTCTAACACATGCCTCCACCTTCTAACACACACCTCCACTCTCTTACATGCACCTCCACCCTCTAACACACGCCTCCACCTTCTAACACACACCTCCACTCTCTTACACGCACCTCCACCCTCTAACACACTTCCACTGTCTTACACACGCCTCCACCAGCTAACACACACCTCCACTCTCTTACACGTGCCTCCACCCTCTAACACACGCCTCCACCTTCTAACACACACCTCCACTCTCTTACACGCACCTCCACCCTCTAACACATGCCTCCACCTTCTAACACACACCTCCACTCTCTTACACGCACCTCCACCCTCTAACACACTTCCACTGTCTTACACACGCCTCCACCAGCTAACACACACCTCCACTCTCTTACACGTGCCTCCACCCTCTAACACACGCCTCCACCTTCTAACACACACCTCCACTCTCTTACACGCACCTCCACCCTCTAACACATGCCTCCACCTTCTAACACACACCTCCACTCTCTTACATGCACCTCCACCCTCTAACACACGCCTCCACCTTCTAACACACACCTCCACTCTCTTACACGCACCTCCACCCTCTAACACACTTCCACTGTCTTACACACGCCTCCACCAGCTAACACACACCTCCACTCTCTTACACGTGCCTCCACCCTCTAACACACGCCTCCACCTTCTAACACACACCTCCACTCTCTTACACGCACCTCCACCCTCTAACACATGCCTCCACCTTCTAACACACACCTCCACTCTCTTACATGCACCTCCACCCTCTAACACATGCCTCCACCTTCTAACACACACCTCCACTCTCTTACACGCACCTCCACCCTCTAACACACTTCCACTGTCTTACACACGCCTCCACCAGCTAACACACACCTCCACTCTCTTACACATGCCTCCACCCTCTAACACACGCCTCCACCTTCTAACACACACCTCCACTCTCTTACACGCACCTCCACCCTCTAACACATGCCTCCACCTTCTAACACACACCTCCACTCTCTTACACGCACCTCCACCCTCTAACACACTTCCACTGTCTTACACACGCCTCCACCAGCTAACACACACCTCCACTCTCTAACACGCGCCTCCATCCTCTAATACATGCCTCCACCCTCTAACACTTTTAGGTCTCAGGATTGTGTACAGAGTAAATATTTCTAATTTTCTGTTAAATTTTTCACTTCATTGTGTTAGTTCCAGATCCGTACCACTTTTTGACACTCATCTGATTTTCTCAGCTGTAATTGAATACGTGAGCTCAGACCTGTGAACTCGCTCCACTCATGCCCCTTTTCCACCAAATCAGTTCCAGGGCTGGTTCAGGGCCAGTGCTGGTGCTGGTTCGCAACTTGTTCAACTTGCGAACCAGCTGAGAACCAGAGCTACGTCATTACGTCACTGTATACGTCAGTTACATCGCTGTGTTTGCATAAACCTTGGCGCGAACGTCGAAGCAACAACAACATGGAGAAGAAGAAGAAGCAACAACAACAATAACGATAATGGATGACTTCGCGTTTGTACAGCTGCTGCTTCCGGCTTTACGGTGCTTCATTGGGATCAGAAAACGGCAGATCCAATATGTTTGTGTTGATCGACAGGTTTTGAGTGGACGGCGATTACGTTCTAGGAGACAGGTAATAACCTAATAACGTTTCGACTCTTACTTACACTGAATGTGAGATGGTTATGTTAGCCTTTGTTATGAGCTAACGTTAGCCGGTGTTATGTCCCTGCTGGAATTGTCACAAATTCACAAACTTATTACTGGCGATTTTTAAGTCGCTGCTCATACTGTACCTACCACAGCGGTAGATATGAGGATGCTTAGCTCTGTAATGAACTTAACTTACTGAAGTGAATGTAAACAAACTGCATGGAAATACAAGTGAATGATTTATGTTTAACCTCGTTTCTTTAACCCTTATGCCTCACTAAGGACATTTTTGGCTTGTCGGTTGTTAATTTTCTTTATTATTTTGACTGTGTTCATATATATAGAAATATAATAAGGTCAATAGAATATAAAGTAGGCGGCACGGTGGTGTAGTGGTTAGCGCTGTCGCCTCACAGCAAGAAGGTTCTGGGTTCGAGCCCCGTGGCCGGCGAGGGCCTTTCTGTGTGGAGTTTGCATGTTCTCCCCGTGTCCGCGTGGGTTTCCTCCAGGTGCTCCGGTTTCCCCCACAGTCCAAAGACATGCAGGTTAGGTTAACTGGTGACTCTAAATTGAGCGTAGGTGTGAATGTGAGTGTGAATGGTTGTCTGTGTCTATGTGTCAGCCCTGTGATGACCTGGTGACTTGTCCAGGGTGAACCCCGCCTTTCGCCCGTAGTCAGCTGGGATAGGCTCCAGCTTGCCTGCGACCCTGTAGAACAGGATAAAGCGGCTACAGATAATGAGATGAGATGAGAAAATAAAGTACGGCAAATGTGCTGTACATTAACTCCACAAGTAAATGTAACACTTATGTTTCCAAAACTCATACATGCACATTTATTTCTCAGTACACATCCCACTCTAATCTAAGGGGAAAAAGAGGCACAAGGGTTAAGTACCATGATGAATATTTGTTTGAGTATTGATGACTCTCCACACAACATGTTTATTTACCTATACATTTTTCTCTTTACAGGTAATCTTGTGACTGATGGCAAGGCGGAGATCACATGTTGTCTGGGCACACCCAAGATCTCGCTACTGGTGGGACACAATTGTTCCTGATTTCACCTCACACCAGTTCATGCAGAATCTCCATGTGTCCCGAGAGTCGTTTGAGTATATCTGCAGTCGGGTGAGGCATGTCTTGGGGAGAAGGAACACAAATTACCATTTGTGTGTCCCAAACCAGAAGTGGGTGGCTATTGCCATCTGGAAGCTGACCACTGGTTGTGAATACAGGATCATCAGCCATCTTTTTGGAGTAGGCATGAGCACCGTCTTTAATTGCATTCAGGATTTCTGTAACACAGTCATCAAGCTGCTGCTCCCTGCCCACATTACATGCCCTGATGCTGAGAGGTTAGCGGAAATGGCTGCTCTCTTTCAGAGTCGTTGGAGAGTGCCACAGTGTGTTGGTGCAATAGATGGAAGCCACATTCCCATTATAGCACCAGAACAGTATCCCCAAGACTACTACAACCAGAAGGGATGGCATTCAGTTGTTCTGCAAGCAGTTGTAGATGGCAGAGGTCTTTGCTGGGATGTGTGTGTTGGCTTTCGAGGGAGTGTGCATGACGCAAGAGTCCTAAAACAGTCACATTTGTGGGAAGTCCTAAGTGACGGGGAATTTCTAGGTCAAAGCAAAGTGACCGTCTCTGGCTGTGAGGTTGGACATTACCTGATAGGTGATCCAGCCTACCCCATGCAGAACTGGCTGATGAAACCCTTTTCTGACACTGGCAGATTGACCCCTGAACAACACGCCTACATTACAGCCTCAGCAGTGCACGATCGCTTGTGGAAATGGCATTTGGGAGATTGAAAGGACGGTGGAGGTGCCTACTAAAAAGAAATGACTGCAAGCTGGAACTGTGCAAGAAAATGGCACTGACCTGCTGTGTCCTTCATAACATCTGTGAGGAACATGGAGACAATTTCAGTGAGGAGCACCAAGACAGACATGCCAACATCCAGCCTCCTCTTCAGGCATTACCTGAACATGGCAGTCAAGAAGGGGCTGACATTAGAGCCGCTTTAATGGCCTACTTTAACAGAGGGAACGAGTAATTTGTTTGGTTATTTTGCTATTTACTTCATGTCAATGTTGTTTAATTGTTCAGTTCGATAAGTTCACAGAAATGAGTCATTTATTTGTAAATAAAGTGACTGACAGCATCTGTGTTATAAAAGGTAGCTTGTTGAGTTCTTTCATTACTTGTTTTCACAAGCTCTAACCAGCTTTACTTGTACTTATTACACAGTTAAAATAATTTTACATCACTAGTGAAAACATATACAAGCAGACATGTCTCTTTAGAAAAAAACATTTATTTACACAGTGCATAGAAACACAACATAACAACAAAGTGACGTGAACAGTGCAAAGGTGCAGAACAAGAAAAGTGGTGTGATTATTTTCTGGCTTGCGCCTCCATTACAGACACCATGCGCCCCATCATACTGAGGAACGCACTGTTGTCTGCCTCCAGCTTGTGCAGCAAGGCATCGTTCGTTTCCTTGCTGTGCTGCAGGAACCTCTCGTCCGCCCACTCGAGGTAGTCCAGGAGCTCAGTGTTGCTGTCTCGCTTCCTCTTAGCTGTGTACAAGAACAGAATAATGAGTTTAAAAGTTTTTATTAAGTCATAAGTAGATTAACACGGGTTCAGCAATACAATAAGAAACATGTCGGCTCAGCAATAAGAGCATTAGTTAAAGTGCTGATGACATGTTTTTGACATCTTTGGCGATGTTTTATAACATAAAAAGTAATTCCCGATGATCCATATATTAATTCACGAAGGCGCCTATTTTACAAGTTCTGATAAAAAACTCGGCTATTTGGGCAAATTTGACGGGGCTGCAGCACCCAGGAGATGAAAGAGGAGGAGGGGCTATATGACGTCAGCAAAAGAATCTTCCTCCTCACTTACCAGTTTGTTGTTGATGCGAGAGGTGTTCAGTTTATCATTATTAGTATTTTTATTATACATTATTATACATTATATATAGTTATTATGCCTTCGCGTTGTGTTGCCGGCTTTTGCTCCAAAACCCACAAGGATGGGGTAAGTTTATTCAAGTTTCCCAGAGATCCCGAGCTGCATGCGAAGTGGGTGAAGCAAGTCAGGCGCACTCGTGACAAGCGGGAGCCCTCACCAACATCCGTCCTGTGCTCTGAACACTTCGATTTGGATTGTTTTGACACCCTTCCCAGCTTAAAGGAATCTCTTGGGTGTTCAGTTCAGCACAAACGTGTGTTGCTACCATCAGCAGTGCCTACAGGATTCCGGAGGGGGTCTACTAGTAGCTATGCCGGATCCAGCAGTCGCCTGGGACAAGCCGACTCCTCCAAAGACAGTCCTCCTGTCAGAACGTGTTGAGAAACGACATAAGATAAAGGTACGTAGAGCTATAGAGTGCTCCGACATGATGCTAAAAATAGTAACCATGCGGTCTGCGCGGCCATCTTGGAAGTGACTCGCTCCAGAGCGCTCATAGAGTACACATCATAGAGTACACATTCATGATGATCATAAATGTAATCATAAAGTCGGCGTGATATCAGTCATGTATTTGCTTGTGAAAGCTTGCGGCTTTCATGTAACTGCCGCCTAGCAACGAGAGGCAAAGGGTAAAGAGGGTAGGCTATCATAGATTCTATTCGGAAGAGATCAACACATGATTGCTTAAAAATTAGGTATTTTAACAATTTGCATCTGTTTTGTGATTATCGTGACACTTGTGTGTTATATAGAACTGTATGTCTTATCAGCACATCGAGGATCTTCCACCGGAGGCTTTAGCAAGTACTCGTAGCAACACTACACTTTACCCTTTGCCATGCGTTGTTAGGGAACAGTAGCAAGTACCCCGATGACAGACTTCAAGAATATGTAGAAAAAATTTAGAAATTATACTTTCCAAAAGTCATTTGAGCTTAGTGTATTGCATTTCCATTTATATGAAAATGCAATACGGACCCAGTTTTCTTGTGCTGTGCAATTAAAAGTTGGATATTCGCGTAACAACAGCTTCTTTTCACGTAATTATAACAGAAATCTAACGTTTGCCATGTTGTATAGTTTATTTAAGAAATTGCATAGAGTCATGTTCGTGTCATCAGATCTTTAACTGTTTACGGTTGGTGGGGGATTTTATATGAATGACTGGTCACTTATTACAGCATGTATTTATATTATAAAGTCACACTATTCGGTATATATCCATGTTTGCATAGTATCCGGTGAGACAGACTACTGGATACTCAGCACAACAACTTACCAGGTCTGGTCTGCTGCGATTGTCCTGAGCTGCTGGATGGTGCAGGAGAGCTGCAGTGGAGTGGAGACATCAGGTCCTCGTCCCCGATGGTGGACAACTCTATAAACCACATAAAAACAGCCAGTGTTGGGAAAGTTCACTTTCTACATGAACTATTTCAAAGTTCAGTGAACAAATTTTAAAATGAGCTCATTCAGTTCGTAATGAACAATTCTGAACTAAGTTCACAGTTACAGAAATGAACTAGTGACTGAAACTATGCGTCAGATTTCATTATAACATTCTACAAACAAACATTAACTGAAGTAACTAGTAACGGTCACTCACTAAAAAACTTTATGCAAGGCGAAAATGTTTGAAAAGAAACTTACCAGGCTCTGATTGCAGCAGTGTGTCGTCCACCATCGCCGTCGCTGAATTTAAGGCTCCGGTGGCGTTATTTGCCGGTCTATCACCGAGGACCAAGTCCAGAATATCGAAGTGGGGGTTCTTCCTCGGTCACCCATTGCCGCTTCGACCGAGGTCCTTTTTTTGGTCCCTGTAGTCTTTCTTCAGCTTCTTTAATTTGTTGCTGATCTGCTCGAGAGTACGTTCATACCCCGCTGCAGCCACCTCTTTTTGTATTTGGTGTAATACGGGCTTGGTCCACGTAGCACCCTCCAGTTTCGCCTGGACTTCATCTGTGGACCATATCGCTAGGAGACAGGTTGTTGTCTCCTCCACAGACTACTGCTGCTTTACTGCATCCATGATATCTCGTCGCTTAAAAATGGCGACCTTTCGCGGTCTTGCTATTGTTGTTGGTCTTAACAACTCCGCCCCCCCGCTGACATAAGCAGTTCTTTCCTCTGGCCCAGCAGAGAGTTGGTGCTACCCTGGAACCGGTTTTTCTGGCCCCAGAGCCAGTTCTTTGTCAGTGGAAACGGAAAACCCGGTTCCAAACTAAGCACTGGCCCCGAACCAGCCCTGGAACTGCTTTGGTGGAAAAGGGGGTTCAGACACATTAAATGAGCTGGAAAGTGCAGACTTGCGTGCAGACATTCACTTCAGGAACACAAAGAGGAGGCGCAGACCTGAGCGTTATATCTGTAACATACGCTAAATAATTTACTGCAGTGCTGCCTTCGTATTAAAAATGTTCAATAAAAACACTCAGGCAACTCTGTTCTCTCTCCCTCTGTGTGTGTGTGTGTGTGTGTGTGTGTGTGTGTGTGTGTGTGTGTGTGTGTGCGCGCGCAGGCTTTAATGACCCAGTGGGTGTTTGGGTTTTGTATTCCATGATGATTAAATAACAGTGTTCGTAATTGTGTTGTAATAAACAATTATATTTTTTTCTGTAAATATACTGTATTGAATAATAATGCATATTTACATAATTGATGAGAAATGCAAATACAAATGTTAAATAAATTATATTTGATAAATAATTAAAAATAATTATCAGTAAAGAATGATCAATTTTTTTTTTATAAATACTTATTTATAAAATGCTCTCATGTAACAATGAAATCCAGGTTTAAAAAATAATTTCAAATAACAGTTAAACCTGTCTATTCCTTTTAAATTAATTTATTATTAAGATTTTTATAATTATATCAAATTATTTTTGAAGTTCTAGGCAAATTATAATGTTGTAATTAACCTTATAATTGCATAATAATAACTGATGTATAAGCCACAGCAGGTATAACGATGTTAATTAATAAAGAAAGGATCGTTCGAGATGTTTTATTAACCTCAGCGTGACGTGTTTTTGTAATCACACAATGAGATTCTCAGAACATCGTACGGTTTACTTGACCCCATAAAATAACGTCTTCTCAGGTTCAGGGAACATTCAGGTTTTAACAGACATTCTGGTTAAACCTGTGTAATTGTTACTGACTTCATTATAATCAAATGACCTGTCGACCTGTCCAGGGTGAACCCCGCCTGGCCATAGTCAGCTGGGAGAGGCTCCAGCTCGCCTGTGACCCTGCAGAACAAGACAAGCGGCTACAGATAATGGCTGGATGGATAATGATAATAATAAAAATTTTCACTACTAATTTTACTCATCCTGTAAAGTTTGATACGTGTTCATAAAAATTCCTGCAGTAAAAGCACTCACGCTACTCTGTGTGTGTGTGTGTGTAATAATATGATGTCCTGACAGTGTTTTATTGGTCGTTTTTTATGAGCTCTTGGCCTGAGAAGAAAAGGCTGACCTCACTGCTGATTTAGAGTCGTCTTCAGAGCTGCAGCCAGGTGTTGAAAGTCAAGATGCTCTGCTGGACCTGTGCAGGATTTTTGTTCTTTTTAGCCTTCTCCTCAAGGACACGGTGTTTTCCAGACAGCTGAACCCATATTGCATCCCTCTGAAAGCAACCTTCAGGATACACACTGAGCAGGAGCTTTTCCACACACAGGACACACACAGGACACAGGTTTATGAGACGAACGTCTGATGTGTTTCTTGGTGCTGGAGTGAACACAGACGTCATGTGATCAGTGTGATAATCAGAATCCGAATCAGAAATACTTTAATCATCCTGAGGGTTAGTTGTGTTAATCTGCAGTTCCTCACAGTCGAGTTGAGAAAAGAAATTACACAATCAAACAGATCTGTAAAAGGTATGAAATATATATATATATATATATATATATATATATATATATATATATATATATATATATATAAAATGTAAACCATATGTACTGCACATAACTCTCTGTGTGGAAGGGAAAACAGCTGTGTGGAAGCAGTAAAGTTATTGCACATAAGTCGTAAATAATGACTGTAGTATATCGATGTTATTACACCAGTATTGCACATGTCAAAAGGTGAGGTGTTGAATAGATATATTATGTAAATATAATATAAATCGTATGGAATCTACATGATGACATGGGATTGTTTTTCCTTTTCATCTACTTTATTTATGGACACAAAAACTCATAAATGCAATATCATAAAGCTCCTTCCACACCAAGTCTGAATTTTCAGATGAGATAATCACGTCATCACACAGGTCATTAAATTCGTGTGTTATGACAGACTAAGAACCAAATTTGGTATGATTTAAAAAAAAAAAAAGTCTTGGTTCTATGTTGTTTTTTGTGAAATTTCACATGAAAATGATCCCCTGACCAATTAAATGAGGCTTCCTCTGATGTCACACAATAGGACACCAAACAGAAAAAAGATGGCAAAATGGCCTGGAATGTATGGCCGAGTCTCCGCTCTGCACCTCTGAGAGGACATACCGTACGTATTTCACCCATGAACTCAACACCATCAGCACTGCTGTCTTTCTTGATGTCCACTGCTGGAACAAAATGTTAACAATCACACACCCCTGACTTTTCCTGACACACTGCCTTCTCTTCAGTGCTCAATTACGTAGAATAAAACCACATTCTGCTCACATTACAAAGGCGTGGCTGTGGAAGAAGAGGGCGTGTCCCCTCTGTCCCCAATAGAGAATGTGTGGAGCATTTAGAAATGATAAATATGACAGTGACGACCCCGAACTGTTCCACACCTTCAGACCTGTTTACAGGAAGAACGGGACAAAAATAACACCTGAAACACTTCATCACATGGAGTCTTCAGTCCATAAACAGCTTTTAAATGTTGGGAGAAGGAACGGGAACATTATACATTATAAACATTATACACATTATAAACATTATACACATTATAAAGCAGGGAATGATTTACTGTCCTGACTTTTTCTGATTTGGGGTTATAATTTCTGTGCTTTTATTTTCATTTTTATTTTCTTTTTCTGACTGATCTGCCTTCAGGTTCCAGGATTTTGATTTGCATCTGAGAGCGTGTGTGTGTGAGCATGGAGTTAACACACACACACACACACACACACACACACACACACACACACACACGCGCACACACAGTGGTGGCGTGCAGATCCCATCCCCACTTGGTGTGTCTCCAGCGTGTTTGTGGTTCCATGTTAGAGGTGAAATATTTGAGTGAAACAGGAGTCCCACAGTCTGAGTGCACTGATTGTGTTTGTGTTCATGTACACACACACACACACACACACACACACACACACACACACACACACACACACACACACCGTAATCAGTAAATATTCAACATTATTTGACAAATTAAAGTACATTTATGTTTACCCCACAGCGCTGCTGAGTTCTGGACTCTGATTGGTCAGAAGGTGTTGATTAATTCTCTCTAACAGCAGCTCTGACAGTAGTGCAGGTTTATATTCATTCTCTCATTCTGATATGATACGTTATTGTTTCTATAGTAACCACTCATTCACAGGGGCGTGTCCAGTGAATGATGTTTTCAGTTTAAACTCTTTTGTTATCTCATCTCATCTCATTATCTCTAGCCGCTTTATCCTGTTCTACAGGGTCGCAGGCGAGCTGGATCCTATCCCAGCTGACTACGAGCGAAAGGCGGGGTTCACCCTGGACAAGTCGCCAGGTCATCACAGGGCTGACACATAGACACAGACAACCATTCACACTCACATTCACACCTACGCTCAATTTAGAGTCACCAGTTAACCTAACCTGCATGTCTTTGGACTGTGGGGGAAACCGGAGCACCCGGAGGAAACCCACGCGGACACGGGGAGAACATGCAAACTCCACACAGAAAGGCCCTCGCCGGCCCCGGGGCTCGAACCCAGGACCTTCTTGCTGTGAGGCGACAGCGCTAACCACTGCACCACCGTGCCACCACTCTTTTGTTATGTTTACCTCAATACCTATACTCCCCGGCCACTTTAATAGGAACGTGTTGTTGGTTCTAAGATCCCTGTTCTTGGCTGCAGGAGTGGAACCCAATGTGTTCTTCTGCTGTTTCATGCTGAGATGCTTTTCTGCTTACCACGGTTGTAAAGAGTGATTATATGAGTTACTATATCCTTACTGGGAAAAAAGCTCAACCCAATCTGTCCATTTCCCTCTGACCCTCTCTTATCAACAAGGCGTTTGTTTCCACCCACAGAACTGTCGCTCACTCACTCAGTGTTTTTTGTTTTCTGCACCATTCTGTGTAAACTCTAGAGACTGTTGTGTGTGAAAACCCCAGGAGATCAGCAGCTTCTGAAATACTCAAACCAGTCCATCTGGCTCAAACCAACACCCAGACCACAGTGAGAGAAAGAAAGTCACACTTCACTGTGAGATCTCAATGTTTCCCGTTCTGATGTTTGAACGTCTCTAATCAGCCGATCCCTTGACAGCAGCACGATGCATCAAATCACACAGATACAAATCAAGAGCTTCAGTTAATGTATTTATGAACCTGATCACTGTGGATGTGTGAACTGTTTACTGTTCAATAGTGAATATTTAATGTAATAACATTCCTTCTTGCTGTGATGTAAGGGTCCGTGTTATAGGGTACAGTATCACAGGTTTCTGAGACGTGTACTCTCGTCATGTTTTCTGAGATCAGCTGATATGTCAGAGATTACAGGAACTCATGTGTTTCATAGATGTTCCACAACATTACATGTAACTATAAATGGATAAAATGTAGAGTGTGTACAGCTGATGACAGACTTTTATTGAAAACGTTTCTCAAGTGTAGCTTTTTTTATTTCTAATGCACTACAGAGAGAGTATAAAGTCATTGTTTTGTGTGTGTGTGTGTATGTGTGTCAGTAACTCTCGCTCTCTCCAGTTTTCCTCACATGGCTAAAACACATTGATTTGTCTCAGAAGATGTGATTAGTGTGAGTTGGGAGTGCTCAGCCGGGTTTGACCCCGCAGCCTCCAGCATGTTTACATACACAGAATGCTCCAGATTATCCGCTAAGCTAACTTTGCGTGACTTGGCAGGAGTGCTCACCTTGCTCAGGCTGTGTTTGGGTCACGACGCTTTCCCTTTTCGTTTTACTGAACTCACAGGGCCAGATGTGAACACACACACACACACACACACACACACACACACACCTCTATGAATCACAGCATGCTGGGGATCAGGCCTGTGTGGGAACAGATTAATGGATCAAACTGTTTCTGTCCAGGATTAGGACACTGATTAGAGTCAGTGGGCTTTGGGTTAAAATGACACACACAGTGTGAGTGAGATCAGATCCAGAACACAGTCTGACATCTCTGTACAGGTCATTAAATTATTGTTGAATTTCGTCTAAGTCACTCTGACCAAAGCATAATGTACAATAGCACTTTCTTTTCACCATTTATCATCATGAAACAAAAACATAACCCTGTAGAACAGAGTGACATTTTACTGGAGAACAAACACATTATTCTCTAAAACACAAACAAAATCTCTTTCATTATCGGTTTAAACCTGGTGTAAAAGTTATCATGTAAAACTGGATAAGTTATAGAAGGCTGAGATCAGCAGCTCCATGTGAATTTAAACTCAAAATTATTTTTTCTCATTTTCTTATACTGCATATTTTCTTATTTTGCTCATTATATTTTCTTAAAGCCAAACGAAATCTATGATCCATTTTAAAAGTTGTGATATTGGTAGAATAGTCCTCCCAGTGTGTGATTATTTGCACTGAAACTGGATATTCGCTTGTGATGCGGCTTTCCCACTTGTACACGATTGACCTCAGTGACACAGAGCCGTCAAATAATGGCTTCTAATTCTAAAAATCTAATCAGAAATTTTTTGTAACTGTGTGATTTTTACTGGCAACAAAATCCACAAATCAACAGTCTTCACTTTTATCAAGTTTAACTCTCACTCGGCGAGAAAATGCATATGCAGCACTGACACAGATACCAGCAAACAATGTTCAACTCATGAAGGCCACTGCTGCCTTTAGCCATCTTCAGTATAAAGTATGGAACAGATGTGGCCGAACTATTCAGACGAAGTTGGATGTCTATCAGGCTGTAGTCATAACCCGACTCCGTTATGGCTCTGAGGCATGGACTCTGTACGAACGCCACAGTAAAAACTTAACCATTTCCACTTGACGTGCCTGAGAAAGGTCATAGGCAAAAAATAGAAGGACAGAGGAACCGACACCACAGTACTGGGAAGAGCAAAGATACCAAGTGTGTACTTCTTCCTCAAAAGAGCCCAGATGTGTTGGAAGAGCCTAGATGGATGGAGCTCACATGCCAGACTCCAGACTCCCAAAGTGCATCTTTTGTGGTGAACGTCAGGGTGGATCCCGCTCTTGCAGAGGTCAAAACAAGCTACAAAGGCACGCTGAAGTCAATTTTGATGTGAGAGCCCTTGACATAGACCGATAGTGATGTGAGAGAACTAGGGGAACTCACACGCATATCTGAGGAGAAAAGAGCAGCCTGGAAAACATGAGTCCCTCCAGCACGAGTCCCTTCAGCACAATTCTCTCCAGCATGAGACCTTCCAGTATGAGTCCTTCCAGCAAGAGTTATTCCAGCACGAGTCCCTCCAGCATGAGCCCCTCCAGCCTGAATCCTTCCAGCATGAGCCCCTCCATCATGAGTTTCCATGACACAAGTCCCTCCAGCACAAATCTCTCCAGCACAAGCCCCTCCAGCAAGAATCCTTCCAGCATGATCCTCTCCATCATGAGTTTCTCCAGCACAAGACACTCCAGCATGAGTCTCTCCAGCATGACTCCCTCCAGCACGAGTCTCTCCAGCACGAGCCTCTCCAGCATGAGTCCTTCCATCACTAGCCCCTCCAGCATGAGTCTCTCCTACACAAGCCCCTCCAGCATGAGCCCCTAAAGCATGAGTCCTTCCAGTGTGAGTCCCTCCAGCATGAGCCCCTACAGCATGAGTCCCTCCAGCACAAGTCCTTTCAGTATGAGCCCATCTAGAACAAGCCCCTCCAGCATGAGCCCCTCCAGCATGAGTCCCTCCAGCCCAAGTCCTTCTAGCATAAGCCCATCTAGCACAAGCCCCTCCAGCACGAGCCCCCCCCCCCCCCCCAGCATGAGCCCCTACAGCATGAGTCCTTCCATCACGAGCCCCTCCAGCACGAGCCCCTCCAGGGCGAGTCCCTCCATCACGAGCCCCTTCTGCACAAGCCCCTCCAGCACAAGTCCTTCCAGCATGAGTCCTTCCAGCATGAGTCTCTCCAGCATGAGTCCCTCCAGCACGAGACTCACCAGCATGAGTTTCTCCAGCATGAGTCCTTACATCATGAGTCTCTCCAGCATGAGTCCTTCTTGCATAAGTCTCTCGAGCATGAGTCCTTACAGCACGAGCCCCTCCAGCATGAGTCTCTCTAGCATGAGTCCCTCCCACACCAGTCCTTCCATCACTAGCCCCTCCAGCATGAGTCTCTCCTGCACAAGCCCCTCTAGCATGAGTCTCTCCAGCATGAGTCGTTCCAGCATGAGCCTCTCCAGCATGAGCCCCTCCAGCACGAACCCCTCCAGGGCGAGTCCCTCCAGCATGAGCCCTTCCATCACAAGCCCCTTCTGCACAAGCCCCTCCAGCACCAGTCCTTCCATCACTAGCCCCTCCAGCACGAGTCTCTCTAGAATGAGTCCCTCCCACACCAGTCCTTCCATCACTAGCCCCTCCAGCACGAGTCTCTCTAGAATGAGTCCCTCCCACACCAGTCCTTCCATCACTAGCCCCTCCAGCATGAGTCTCTCCTACACAAGCCCCTCTAGCATGAGTCTCTCCAGCATGAGTCCTTCCAGCACGAATCTCTCCAGTATGAGTCCCTCCAACACGAGACTCTCCAGCATGAGTCTCTCCAGCACGAGCCTCTCCATCATGAGTCCTTCAAGTACAAGCCCCTCCAGCATGAGCCCCTATAGCATGAGTCCTTCCAGTGTGAGTCCCTCCAGCATGAGCCCCTACAGCATGAGTCCCTCCAGCACAAGTCCTTCCAGTATGAGCCCATCTAGAACAAGCCCCTCCAGCATGAACCCCTCCAGCATGAGTCCCTCCAGCCCAAGTCCTTCTAGCATAAGTCCATCTAGCACAAGCCCCTCCAGCATGAGCCCCTCCAGCATGAGTCCCTCCAGCCCAAGTCCTTCTAGCATAAGTCCATCTAGCACAAGCCCCTCCAGCATGAGCCCCCCCCCAGCATGAGCCCCTACAGCATGAGTCCTTCCATCACAAGCCCTTCCATCACAAGCCCCTCAAGTACGAGCCCCTCCAGGGCGAGTCCCTCCATCACGAGCCCCTTCTGCACAAGCCCCTCCAGCACAAGTCCTTCCAGCATGAGTCCTTCCAGCATGAGTCTCTCCAGCATGAGTCCCTCCAGCATGAGACTCACCAGCATGAGTTTCTCCAGCATGAATCCTTACATCATGAGTCTCTCCAGCATGAGTCCTTCTTGCATAAGTCTCTCGAGCATGAGTCCTTACAGCACGAGCCCCTCCAGCATGAGTCTCTCTAGCATGAGTCCCTCCCACACCAGTCCTTCCATCACTAGCCCCTCCAGCATGAGTCTCTCCTGCACAAGCCCCTCTAGCATGAGTCTCTCCAGCATGAGTCTTTTCAGCATGAGCCTCTCCAGCATGAGCCCCTCCAGCACGAGCCCCTCCAGGGCGAGTCCCTCCAGCATGAGCCCTTCCATCACAAGCCCCTTCTGCACAAGCCCCTCCAGCACCAGTCCTTCCATCACAAGCCCCTCCAGCATGAGTCTGTCCAGCAGGAGTCTCTCCAGCTTGAGCCCCTCCAGCATAAGCCCCTCCAGCACAAATACTTCCAGCATGAGTCCTTCCATCACAAGTCCCTCCAGCACGAGTCCTTCCATCATGAGCCCCTTCAGCACAAGCCCCTCCAGCATGAGTCCTTCCAGCATGAGTCGTTCCAGCACAAATCTCTCCAGCATGAGTCCCTCCAACATGAGACTCTCCAGCATGAGTCTCTCCAGCATGAGCCCCTCCAGCATGAGTCCTTCCAGTATGAGCCCCTCCAGCATGAGCCCCTATAGCATGAGTCCTTCCAGTGTGAGCCCCTCCTGCATGAGCCCCTAAAGCATGAGTCCCTCCAGCACAAGTCCTTCCAATATGAGCTCCTCCAGCATGAGCTCCTACAGCATGAGTCCCTCCAGTACAAGTCCTTCCAGCATAAGCCCATCTAGCACAAGCCCCTCCAGCATGAGCCCCCCCAGCATGAGTCTCTCCAGCATGAGCCCCTACAGCATGAGTTTCCCCAGCACAAGTGCCTCCAGCATGAGTCCTTCCATCACGAGCCCCTCCAGCACGAGCCCCTCCAGGGCGAGTCCCTCCAGCATAAGCCTTTCCATCATGAGCCCCTTCTGCACAAGCCCCTCCAGCACAAGTTCTTCCAGCATGAGACCTTCCAGCATGAGTCTCTCCAGCATGAGACCCTCCAGCACGAGACTCACCAGCATGAGTTTCTCCAGCATGAGTCCTTACAGCATGAGTCTCTCCAGCATGAGTCCTTCTTGCACAAGTCTCTCGAGCATGAGTCCTTACAGCACGAGCCCCACCAGCACGAGTCTCTCTAGCATGAGTCCCTCCCACACCAGTCCTTCCATCAGTAGCCCCTCCAGCATGAGTGTCTCTAGCACGAGTCCCTCCCACACCAGTCCTTCAATCACTAGCCCCTCCAGCATGAGTCTCTCCTGCACAAGCCCCTCTAGCATGAGTCTCTCCAGCATGAGTCCTTCCAGCATGAATCTCTTGAGCATGAGTCCTTACAGCACGAGCCCCTCCAGCACGAGTCTCTCTAGCATGAGTCCCTCCCACACCAGTCCTTCCATCACTAGCCCCTCCAGCACAAGTCTCTCCTGCACAAGCCCCTCTAGCATGAGTCTCTCCAGCATGAGTTCTTCCAGCACGAATCTCTCCAGTATGAGTCCCTCCAACACGAGACTCTCCAGCATGAGTCCTTCCAGTCCGAGCCCCTCCAGCATGAGCCCCTATAGCATGAGTCCTTCCAGTGTGAGCCCCTCCAGCATGAGCCCCTCCAGCATGAGTCCCTCCAGCACAAGTCCTTCCAGTATGAGCCCATCTAGCACAAGCCCCTCCAGCATGAGCCCCCCCCAGCATAAGCCCCTACAGCATGAGTCCTTCCATCACAAGCCCCTCCAGCACAAGCCCCTCCAGGGTGTGTCCCTCCAGCATGAGCCCTTCCATCATGAGCCCCTTCTGCACACGCCCCTCCTGCACAAGTCCTTCCAGCATGAGTCCTTCCAGCATGAGTCTCTCCAGCATGAGTCCCTCCAGCACGAGACTCACCAGCATGAGTTTCTCCAGCATGAGTCCTTACAGCATAAGTCCTTACAGCATGAGTCTCTCCAGCATGAGTCCTTCTTGCATAAGTCTCTCGAGCATAAGTCCTTTCAGCACGAGCCCCTCCAGCATGAGTCTCTCTAGCATGAGTCCCTCCCACACCAGTCCTTCCATCACTAGCCCCTCCAGCATGAGTCTCTCCTGCACAAGCCCCTCTAGCATGAGTCTCTCCAGTATGAGTCTTTCCAGCATGAGCCTCTCCAACATGAGCCCCTCCAGCACGAACCCCTCCAGGGCATGTCCCTCCAGCATGAGCCCTTCCATCATGAGCCCCTTCAGCACAAGCCCCTCCAGCACAAGTCCTTCGAGCATGAGTCCTTCCAGCATGAGTCTCTCCAGCATGAGTCCCTCCAGCACAAGACTAACCAGCATGAGTTTCTCCAGCATGAGTCCTTACAGCATAAGTCCTTACAGCATGAGTCTCTCCAGCATGAGTCCTTCTTGCATAAGTCTCTCGAGCATGATTCCTTACAGCACGAGCCCCTCCAGCACGAGTCTCTCTAGCATGAGTCCCTCCCACACCAGTCCTTCCATCACTAGCCCCTCCAGCATGAGTCTCTCCTGCACAAGCCCCTCTAGCATCAATCTCTCCAGCATGAGCCCTTCCATCACGAGCCCCTTCTGCACAAGCCCCTCCAGCACAAGTCCTTCCAGCATGAGTCCTTCCAGCATGAGTCTCTCCAGCATGAGTCCCTCCAGCACGAGACTCACCAGCATGAGCTTCTCTAGCATGAGTCCTTACAGCATGAGTCTCTCCAGCATGAGTCCTTCTTGCATAAGTCTCTCAAGCATGAGTCCTTACAGCACAAGCCCCTCCAGCATGAGTCTCTCTAGCATGAGTCCAAACTACAAACATGGACTCTATGAATTATACTTCCCAGAACTCACAGTGGCCTCTGTCTCCTGACTATTAACCACAGCTGTCACTCATCACCCTATTAGTCCCTCTGCCTATTTAAACTCCACTCTCACACCAGTCCACTGTGAAGTATCGTTCTGACTTTCCCAGTACATACCGAGCCTTGTTTATTTCTGACTGATGCATGTTTTCTCGACTTTAGCTTCTTCTCTCTCATTTACTCTCTTGCCCATCCTCGTTTGCCCTGTTTGCCGTTCACCTGACTATTGCAAGTTCTTCGACCCTGATTCACATCTCATGTTTCGGCTTGTTCACTGTTTGCTCTACACTCCTCTTCTGCACATACATCCATAAGTGCCTGCACTGTGACAGGATACTTCACCATCATGGATGTAGCAGAAGAGGCGAAGCAGACAGCTCTCAACGCTCAGGGACGCTTGCTAGGAGAGCATCAGCAGATGCTAGCTGACCTCAACACCAGGATGTCATAACTAGCAACTGTGATGTCGCAGGCCCTCCTACTGTGTTCTGAACCAGCTCCGAGCCCAGCACTACAACTTCCTGCCCCGGAGAAATTCACCAGCAATACATTCACATGTAAAGGTTTTCTCCTCCAGTGCCCAATGTACTTCTCTACCATGCCTAACCTGTCTGATGAGCACAAGATAGCTAAATTTCTCTCCTTTCTCATGGGTAAACTCCTGAGATAGGCCAGTGCTGTCTGGAACAACAGCAATGGACCCATGAGAGCCTATGAACAGTTTCTTGCCCAATTTAAGAGGGTTTTTGACCATGAACCTGAATGCACTGAAGTAGGCGAAAGTTTACTCACCATGTCACAAGGTTCCAGAAGCATGGCGGAGTACATGTTGGAATTCAGAACATTAGCAGCCACTAGTGGATGTAATGAGCCTGCACTGAAAGTGGTCTTTCACAAGGGGCTATACCCAGAAATACTGAGTGAGCTCACCTGCCGGGATGAACACTGGATTCTCTCATTGACCTTGCGATCCATTTGGGCAATCTTCTGACTCACCGTTCCTTTCTACAAGAGGCTGGTAAGCTTGCTCATACCCCAGAAGAGATCTCTGCTATGGAAATCTCCAGCACCCGGTTAATACGCTCCGAGTGTATTAGGAGGAGAAGGGAGGGACTATATTTCTACTGTGGGAGTTTGGAACATCAGCTCAACTGCTGCCCCGTTCATCGTCCCCACTCATCTTCTGCAGAATGTCCTCTATGCCACATAAGTCCCACTCACAGGTTTACTTCCAAGTCATTCCAAGTTGCTGTGTTGTTGAAGATGACTTCAGCTACCTACATCCTCTCTGCTCTCATAAACTCAGGAGCAGAGGGGAACTTTATCAGCAGCGCGGTTGTCCAGAAGTTCAACTTGTCCACAACCCCACTTCAAAGTCCTCTCAACATCAGCACAATCAACAGAGGACCCATAGGGGAGGGTCGAGTCTCTCAGTGCACCACTCCCATCTGTGTCCAAGTAGGCTTTCTTCATTCGGAGCTCATTTAACTCTGTCATCTCCACCAACTGACATGACATCATTCTGGGTTTTTCTTGGCTGTAACTCCACGACCCCTTGATTTCTTGGCAGAACAAGGAGATTCTGCAGTGGTCACCCACATGTTTTCAAGGCTGCATCTCTTGTCCCAAGATTATGTTCGCTTCCACTTCTGTGGAGAGCCTCCAGCCTGACTCCATGGACAATGTTCCCGAGTGTTATCTGGACCTCAAGGAGGTTTTTAGTAAGGGTAAAGCTTGTGGGTTACCACCTCATAGGCCTTACGACTGCACTAGCAACCTTCTACCGGGCACATCACCACCTAAAGGGTGCATCTACCCTCTCTCTCAGAAGGAGCAATCTGCTATGGAGGAATACATCTGAGAGGGCCTCAAACAGGGATACATCCATTGATCGAAATTTCCCGCCTCAGCAGGCTTCTTCTTTGTGGAGAAATGTGGTGGTGGTCTTCATCCTTGCATTGACTACAGAGGGTTGAATCAAGTGTCAGTCAAATACCCTTATCCACTTCCTCTGGTCCAAGCAGCCTTAGAACAACTCAAGTCAGTTAAGATCTTCTCCAAGCTTGACTTACGCAATGTGTACAACCTCATCTGAATAAAGAAAGATGACGAGTGGAAGATAGAATTTAGTATGACTTCTGGCCATTTTGAGTACCAGGTAATGCTGTATGACCTCTCTTCAGCATCTAGCCTGTTCCAGTGTCTTATTAATGATGTGTTATGGGACATGCTAGGCAGATATGCCATCGCCTACATCGATGACATCTTAATATATTCCCCAGATGAAGAGAGTCATATCAAACACATTAGGATGTCTACTCCATAACCACCTCTACATCAAAGCAGAGAAGTGTGAGTTCCATCAGCACCGTATATAATTCCTGGGCTACATCATCAGCTCCGAAGGTGTTAGCATGGATGCATCCAAGGTCTCTGTGGTCAAGTCTTGGCCCACTCCCATGTCAGTTAAGGAACTCCAATATTTCCTAGGTTTCACCAACTTCTACCACCATTTTATTTGGGGTTTCAGCTCCATCACCATCCCACTAACATCACTACTTAAGAAGGGGCCCAAGCATCTTCACTGGAACCCCGCAGTGGAAGAAGCTTTCGGTCACCTCAAGCAAGCCTTCACCTCAGCTCCCATCTTGCAACATCCAGATCCAACCAAACCCTTCGTTTTAGAGGTTGATGCATCTGACATGGGAGTTGGAGCTGTGCTATCGCAACATTTTGGAGAAAAACAGAAACTCCATCTGGTAGCATTCTTTTCCAAGAAACTCTCCTCAGTAGAAAGAAATTATGATGTGGGAAACTGGGAACTACTTGCCATAAAACTGGCCCTTGAGGAGTGGCGACACTGGCTGGAGGGAGCCACACATCTGCTTGTTATTCTCACTGACCACAGAAACCTCAAATATCTCAGAAAGGCCAAGCAGCTAAATCCTTGCCAAGCCAGGTGGTCCCTCTTCTTCACCAGGTTCAATTTTACCATCTCGTTTCATCCTGGCTCCAAGAATACTAAGGCTGATGCTTTATCACAAACCTTTGCTCCCATGCTCCAAGACCCCGGTACCCATCCCATACTTCCTCCTCAGTGCTTCATCCAGTCAATTACTTGGGCCATAGATAAAGAAATCAGAGACTCTCAACCCCAAACATTCCCAACTATCTTCTGCCTGGTCTCCTATATATACCCAAGCATCTTAGAAGCAAACTGATTACGTGGGCCCATGCCTCACCAGCCACTGGACATCCTGGCAGCCAACACACCCATCAGATGATCAGGAATAAGTACAGGTGGGAAAACATGCTCACAGAAATCAACCAATTCATCTACTCATGTTCCACTTGGGCCCAAGTCAAAGTTACCAGAACACCTCCAGCTGGCAAACTTTGTCCCCTCCCGGTTCCTCAGAGACCCTGGTCCCACATTACCATCGATTTCATCACTGACCTCCCCCTTTCACTGGGTAATGCAACCATCATGGTAACCATCAACTGTTTTTCCAAAGCCCTCAGACTCATTCCATTACCTGGCATCCCCACAGCATCCCAAACTGCAGAACTGTTGTTCCAGCAAGTGTTCCGTTATTATGGTCTCCTGGAAGACATTGTCAGTGACAGGGGCACACAGTTCACTTCATGCTTCTGGAAAAACTTCATGGAGAGATTAGGATTGTCGGTGAGCCTCACATCTGGATACCATCCTCAGTCCAATGGCCAAGTTGAAAGGCCAAATCAGGAGATCGGCTGTTTCTTAAGAATCTTCTGTATGCACAACCAGGGGGACTGGGCACACTTCCTTCCATGGGCCAAGTATGCACAGAACTCCCTCAAGCACTCAGCAACCCAATTAACACCATTTCAGTGCATACTCAGCTACCAGCCACCCCTGTGCCCTTGGGATGACTCGCTCAACCAGGTTCAAGCCGTAGAGGACTGGGTCTCATGCAGCCAACCAGTTTGGGAAGAAGTACATCAACGTATTGAAATGGTCAATACATATCTTCAATTGGTTCAACCAGCCCACGTCCCCCCCACCCTCTCCCTCACTGCAGCCATCTCTCCTTCTTCCCTCAACACACCTCCCCCCAGTCATCACAGCAGCCCCTCCTCCCCCTCCTCCCCCACCTCAACACAGACTCCTCCATGCATCACTGCAGACCAGGTCAGAGGTCAACTGAGGAAGCTTCACCCCAGGAAAGCAGCAGGCCCGGACAAGGTGTGTTCATGACTACTGAAGACTTGTGCTGCTGAACTGAGTGAACCACTCCAATGCATCTTCAACCTCAGCCTGCAGCTGGGGAGAGAGCCAACCCTCTGGAAGACATCATGTATCTTTCCAGTTCCCAAAAAGAACCGGCCCAGTGAGCTGAACGACTTCCGACCGGTGGCACTCACTTCACATCTGATGAAGACATTGGAGCAGCTCTTCCTCAGCCTCCTCAGACCCCAGGTACAACATGCCCAGGACTGTCTGCAGTTTGCGTACCAGGCAGGTGTTGGTGTGGAAGATGCCATCCTCTACCTGCTACACCGAGTCCACTCACATCTGGATAAGGGAAATGGCACAGTGAGGATCCTCTTCTTGGACTTCTCGAGTGCCTTCAACACCATCCAGCCCCTATTGCTTCAGGACAAACTAAACAGGATGTGAGTGGACCCCTGCTTGGTCACCTGGATCTCCAGCTACCTCACTGACAGGCCACAGTATGTCAGGCTGAAGGACATCACATCTGACACTGTGATTAGCAGCACCGGAGCACCCCAGGGCACGGTTCTGGCCTCTCTTCTCTTCACCCTGTACACCGCGGACTTCTGCTACAACTTGGAGCTGTGTCTCATTCAGAAGTTTGCCGATGACACAGCCATTGTTGGGTGTATCAGTGATGACAGAGAAGAGGAGTATAGGAGCCTGGTGAGGGACTTTGCTGTGTGGTGCAACAGGAACCATCTGCAGCTCAACACCTCGAAGACCAAGGAGCTGGTCATTGACTTTAGGAGGTCCAGATCAAGGTTGCGACCAGTTCTGATTGAGGGAGTCGAGGTGGAGGCTGTGGATTCCTACAAGTTCCTTGGGCTGTGGCTGGACAGCAAGCTGGACTGGACTTGCAACACCAATCACTTATACAGGAAGGGACAGAGCAGGCTATACTTCCTTAGGAGGCTGCAGTCCTTTAACATCTGCAGGAAACTCCTGTGGATGTTCTATCAGTCTGTGGTTCCCAGCATCCTGTTTTACACCATAGTGTGCTGGGGGGAGGCAGCACATCCAAGAAGGACACATCCAGGCTGGACAAACTGATCAGGTGGGCCGGCTCTGTGGTCGGCATGAAGCTGGACTCTCTGGTTATGGTGGTGGAGAAGAGGTCTATGGACAAACTATTGAACATCATGGATGATGCCAGTCACCCTCTGCACACTGTCATCAGCAACCAGAGGAGCCTGTTCAGTGACAGAATGCTCCTTCCCAAGTACAGGACAAACAGACTCAAAAACTCCTTTGTCCCTCATGCCATCAGACTGTACAACTCCTCTCTGGGGGGGGAGGGGTAACAGGAGGACAGAGGACGGGAAAGAGCAGTAGCCTAGCCTAACAATAAGCAATACCGGACAATGTGCAATATAATGTGCAATATCTTTCCTGCTTCCCCTCCCACACACACACTTACCCTAACCCCACTTCTCCCCCCTTTCCCCCTCCCCCCTCCCTCTCTTCCCCATATCTTATTCTTTTTATATTTGTATATGTAAATACTTAATTTATTTTAATTTATCTAGAAGTTTTCTCTATTTCTTTTCTCTGTTTATCTGTACTGATGCTGCTGGAATCTTAATTTCCCTGAGGGAACCCTCCCAAAGGGATCAATAAAGTTTTATCTAATCTAATCTAATCTAATCTAATCTAATCTAATCTAATCTAATCTAATCTAATCTAATCTAATCTAATCTATCAGGCCATTCAAAGTCACAGAACGCATCAATGAAGTGTTGTATCGGCTTGAGCTCCCCCCTCATAGCAGACTATCACCCACATTTCACATATCCTGTTTGAAACCTGCTATCCCGGGCCCTCTCACTGAAAACACACCCAGCCAGGAACACCCAGCTCTCGACCTGGAAGATGAACCCATCTACCAGATCAACAAGATCATCAACTCTAGACAACGAAGAGGGCAGATCGAGTACCTGGTAGATTGGGAGGGTTACGAACCCGAGGAACACAGCTGGGTTCCCACCAAGGACGTCCTTGATCCACTTCTCAAGCAAGAATTCCATGCCACACATCCCGACAAACCTGCACCCAGAGGTAGGGGTTGCCCTAGAAAATCTGTAGCTCCTGGTGGTAGCTACTCGGGGGGGTACTCTGTTTGTAAACCTGCCGATTTCAACCAAATTACAAACATGGACTCTATGATCTACACTTCCCAGAACTCACAGCACCCTCTGCCTCCTGAATATTAACCACAGCTGTCACTCATCACCCTATTAGTCCCTCTGCCTATTTAAACCCCACTCTCACACCACTTCACTGCAAAGTATTGTTCTGCCTTATGTTTTCTTGACTTTAGCTTCTTCTCTCTCGTTTACTGTCTTGCCTGTCCTCGTTTGCCCTGTTTGCCATTCTCCCGACCATTGCTAGTTCTTCGATCCTGATTTATGTCCCACATTTTGGCTTGTTCACTGTTTGCTCTACACTCCTTTTTGCGCATACGTCCGTAAGTGCCTCCACTGAGACATTATTCATTTAAATAAACAACACAGCATATTTTTAAGTGTTTAAAGTTACATTTAATGTTCCTGAAACAACTTAGTTTCTGTTGTCACTGACATTATACAACCCCGATTCCAAAAAAGTTGGGACAAAGTACAAATTGTAAATAAAAACGGAATGTAATAATTTACAAATCTCAAAAACTGATATTGTATTCACAATAGAACATAGACAACATATCAAATGTCGAAAGTGAGACATTTTGAAATTTCATGCCAAATATTGGCTCATTTGAAATTTCATGACAGCAACACATCTCAAAAAAGTTGGGACAGGGGCAATAAGAGGCTGGAAAAGTTAAAGGTACAAAAAAGGAACAGCTGGAGGACCAAATTGCAACTCATTAGGTCAATTGGCAATAGGTCATTAACATGACTGGGTATAAAAAGAGCATCTTGGAGTGGCAGCGGCTCTCAGAAGTAAAGATGGGAAGAGGATCACCAATCCCCCTAATTCTGCACTGACAAATAGTGGAGCAATATCAGAAAGGAGTTCGACAGTGTAAAATTGCAAAGAGTTTGAACATATCATCATCTACAGTGCATAATATCATCAAAAGATTCAGAGAATCTGGAAGAATCTCTGTGCGTAAGGGTCAAGGCCGGAAAACCATACTGGGTGCCCGTGATCTTCGGGCCCTTAGACAGCACTGCATCACATACAGGCATGCTTCTGTATTGGAAATCACAAAATGGGCTCAGGAATATTTCCAGAGAACATTATCTGTGAACACAATTCACCGTGCCATCCGCCGTTGCCAGCTAAAACTCTATAGTTCAAAGAAGAAGCCGTATCTAAACACGATCCAGAAGCGCAGACGTCTTCTCTGGGCCAAGGCTCATTTAAAATGGACTGTGGCAAAGTGGAAAACTGTTCTGTGGTCAGACGAATCAAAATGTGAAGTTCTTTATGGAAATCAGGGACGCCGTGTCATTCGGACTAAAGAGGAGAAGGACGACCCAAGTTGTTATCAGCGCTCAGTTCAGAAGCCTGCATCTCTGATGGTATGGGGTTGCATTAGTGCGTGTGGCATGGGCAGCTTACACATCTGGAAAGACACCATCAATGCTGAAAGGTATATCCAGGTTCTAGAGCAACATATGCTCCCATCCAGACGACGTCTCTTTCAGGGAAGACCTTGCATTTTCCAACATGACAATGCCAAACCACATACTGCATCAATTACAGCATCATGGCTGCGTAGAAGAAGGGTCCGGGTACTGAACTGGCCAGCCTGCAGTCCAGATCTTTCACCCATAGAAAACATTTGGCGCATCATAAAACGGAAGATACGACAAAAAAGACCTAAGACAGTTGAGCAACTAGAATCCTACATTAGACAAGAATGGGTTAACATTCCTCTCCCTAAACTTGAGCAACTTGTCTCCTCAGTCCCCAGACGTTTACAGACTGTTGTAAAGAGAAAAGGGGATGTCTCACAGTGGGAAACATGGCCTTGTCCCAACTTTTTTGAGATGTGTTGTTGTTATGAAATTTAAAATCACCTAATTTTTCTCTTTAAATGATACATTTTCTCAGTTTAAACATTTGATATGTCATCTATGTTCTATTCTGAATAAAATATGGAATTTTGAAACATCCACATCATTGCATTCTGTTTTTATTTACAATTTGTACTTTGTCCCAACTTTTTTGGAATCGGGGTTGTAGCAGCGATAAACAGTCATTCCCTCACCAGTCTCTCTTTATTCTGTGTCAAATTTAAAAAGATAAAAATAATTGCAGCTTGTTCCATCACATTGCTGAGAAACTATAAAGAAGGAGAAGTGTAAACTCCTCTGTCCTTAAAGTTCCAGCTTCACCTCTGACTGTTACACAACGCTCACACTGGAGACTCATTCCAGAAGTGTTAAATAATTTTTGAATGTGCTGTGACTGTGATATAAACGTGATAGAAAATTAATCAACACCTTCTAACCAATCAGAATCCATCACTCACTCAGCAGCGCTGTGGTGTAAATGAATTGTAAATTATAAATGATGCAAGCTGAGTGCTTATATAATGTGAAATGACTGGAGAAACATGTGGTCTGAGAAATTTATTTGGCTTTCTAAAAATATAAAACATTGTTTCTCGTACTGAGTTTATGAACTTGGCACATAGCAGCAGAAACAAGTCCACAGCTCATTTCGTCTCACGCATCCCTACGCTGGGGTTCAGTCGAGTGGTTTCAGCTTCAGCAGACCTGCCAAACTTTGAAGAGGAACAATGCGCAGTCCCACTGGACACCGGGGAGAGTTTACATGCTCACTTTATTTCTCTCTATTCGAGGAAAACAATGTTGTGAAGAGAAATGAATAACAAAGTGTGTACTGAAACTCTTCACATCTCTGAAACAGTAAATTAACTGGCAGCTTTTCCTCTCCAAGTGCCTCATGGTTACCTTAGAATTCCCCCCCCCCCCCCCCCCCCCAGCCGTTTCTATGGTGATGGGCTTGACAACTTTCACTTTCTAATCATTATTAATATTTAAATTGTTTATAATAGACACATAGACTACATTATCATTCGATTTAATCTTTGCTGTGTCTCAATTTTCAGCCTTTTTTCTGTTTTGGCCCAAATATGTTCAGCATCATTACTAATAAATGTGTTTAACTGATATTAGCTGTGTCCAGTGTGTAACGTTGGCGCAGTGGAACACACACTGATTCATTTTATTTCACTTTAACACAATAAAAACATTCTCCATTGATCGTGACAGGACGTGAGGACGCTGCATCAGCACGGCTTGCAGTCAGGAAAATGGAGTCGAGATGAAATATTACTAATGTGGGAAGGTGGAGGAGGAAGGGGTGGGGCTTCAGGGACTGGCACTTAACATGGGAGAGTTTAAAACACCTACGCAGCTATTAATCATTCCAGATTCATGTTAATTAAAGTTTGTATTCAGGGCAGAAAAGACTATTTTGGTGTTTGTTTGTTTTTTTGAGTGATATGTTGTAGCAGTGTATTCTGATGTTAAAGTGTGTAAAGATCAGCAGGTCTGCTTCACAATCAACAGGAAAGAGCCATGGTTTTGTCTACATATGAAGACATCTGACAATCAGTCCATCCAAGGGTTTATTCATTGAAATATCCATCTGTCAGGTTATAAATCTCCACTGATCCTTTATCTCTCCATCCGGTTGTCATCATCATCTCTCCGGTTATTTATTCAGAATATTAAAAAACCCACCATAAATACCAAACACAGGAGCTTTACGCTGAGACACAGAACACACTGCTGACTGAAATAAAAACACACGACAGTGAACACTGTGAACATGGATGCGTCCCAGTGCGTTTTAATAAAATACATCATTAACAAAACATCTTTTTTCATTAGAGATAATAAAATAATGAGAGAAGCTGCAGGAAGTATAGACAAACCCGCAGAGTCATAAACATGAGGGTGTTCCTTGGCAGTGTGCGTTCTTTCTGTTAGCTTTATAACACACACGTTAATGAAACACCACACCTTCATTTCACTGAACACAGCCTGCAATGAAGCTGTAATGCAGTGAGACTCCACTGTTTACTCTCTGATCCAATCGTGATCATGTTTATGACTGTGGCTTTACATAACAGTGTTATATAACTGGCACTTGGCTGTGTCCCAAACACGAGAGTGTAATAAAAAGTCTTCTAATGAGAACACCTAGGCAAGCATTTGGGACAGAAGTTCTGAAGTCATTATTATTAATAATAAAGGATAACTTACATTAAAAAGTTACACATTTAACAGAATACAGTAGAATTTGTCATCTGGCCATTTGCGCACACACACACACACACACACACACACACATCCTTCACTCTGTTTAAGTGTTTCATCACGTATTTAGAAATCAGCCCGAGTTTAAATGGAAGAACATTTTACATTTCTGATGTCTGACAGGAACAGTGCACACATACAGTAACACATCAGAGACATAGATTTTAAACAGGTGTGTGTGTGTGTGTGTGTGTGTGTGTGTGTGTGTGTGTGTGTGTGTGTGTGTGCGTGCATGTAGGTGGCTCAGGCTGGTGTCCTGTCGTCCTCCTTGCACGTACGAGGGATGAAGTGTGAGGCGATACTCTCTTTGCGAGTCTTTTTGCCCTTCAGAGGTCGGCCCTTTTGTGCCAAAGAGATGTACATGTCCTTCCCAGTTTTACTCCATTTCTCTGATAAGTAAGCCGTGTAGAAGTTTTCTAAAATCACCTCCTTGAAGTTGCAGCTGTCACTGTACTCCTTCTGTACAAAAGAAAACAGGATATTTCATGATAAACTCCATAAAACCACAACTCCACTCTACATGACTCTATCATGAGCACGGTGTCCTGGTTCTGTCAAGGTAAAGTGTAAAATCTTAATTTTCAGTTTTCAGTGATGATTTTCCAACACACCCCCAACACACTCCCAACATACCCCTAAAACACCCCGACACACCCCTAACACACCCTGACACACTCCCAACACACCCCAACACACCCCTAAAACACTCCCGACACACCCCTAACACACCCCGACACACCCCTAACACACCCTGACACACTCCCAACACACCCCAACACACCCCTAAAACACTCCCGACACACCCTTAACACACCCCGACACACCCCTAACACACCATGACACACTCCCAACACACCCCTAAAACACTCCCGACACACTCCCAACACACCCCTAAAACACTCCTGACTCACCCCTACCACACCCCTGACACACTCCCAACACACCCCAACACAACCCCGACACACCCCAACACACCACCAACACACTCCCAACACACCCCTAAAACACCCCAACACACCCCAACACACTCCCAACACACTGGCAACACACCTCAACACATTCCTAATACACTCCCAATACACCCCCGACACACTCCCAATACACTGCCAACACCCCCCCGACACCCTCCCAACACACCTCCAACACACCCCAACACACTCCCAATACACTGCCAACACCCCCCCTACACACTCCCAACACCCACACACACACACACACACACACACACACTCCCAACACCCCCCAACACACTCCTGACACCCCTGATACACTCCCAGTGCTCCAGCTGTTTATTCTCAGAATAAAGAAAAGAATGTTATATTATTGGAAAATAATCAGAGTTTGTGCTATTTTGTCTGTGAGACAGTCAGAAACCTCACATTATTACACAGAGACACTGATTCAGACAGCAGTGTGTGAAAGGTGCGTGCAGTGAAACACTGTAAATTAAAGATACCTTCAAAAATAACACAAGTAAACTTTTCTATATTTAAAAAATACTACGCAATAATAAAATAAATCAGTCAGTATTTGTTGTGATGACCCTTTGCATTTTATAGAGTAAATAAATGAGTCGGCGGCACGGTGGTGTAGTGGTTAGCGCTGTTGCCTCACAGCAAGAAGGTCCGGGTTCGATCCCCGTGGCCGGCGAGGGCCTTTCTGTGCGGAGTTTGCATGTTCTCCCCGTGTCCGCGTGGGTTTCCTCCGGGTGCTCCGGTTTCCCCCACAGTCCAAAGACATGCAGGTTAGGTTAACTGGTGACTCTAAATTGAGCGTAGGTGTGAATGTGAGTGTGAATGGTTGTCTGTGTCTATGTGTCAGCCCTGTGATGACCTGGCGACTTGTCCAGGGTGAACCCCGCCTTTCACCCGTAGTCAGCTGGGATAGGATCCAGCTCGCCTGCGACCCTGTAGAACAGGATAAAGCGGCTACAGATAATGAGATGAGATGGAAAATAAATGAGTCTGATACACTGTGTGCAGATTTCTAAGGACATTAGCAGGATGTTTTTCTGAGCATGTTGGAGGATCTGCTACGGTTCCTCTGCACACTCTGTTACACTTGTTTCTGTTTTTCGCAGTAAAACCTAATGGTCTTCATTACATTTTATTGTCTGTTGTGTAATGTGGTGCTTTTTCTACTGACACACACATTTTCCTGTAACGTTTCATTTTTTCTGTTGTCAATATAAAATGTTTGTGTACAATAATGCAGAAGTCATGAAATGAAGATCTATAAGACGGTTTGTACTAAAGAAGTCAAACAGGGTGACGGACTTTTCCCACCGTCCTGTATGTGTAACAGCTTCTCCATGTTCTGCCTGGAACGTGAGCACCAGCTCATCTTTGGATGGTTCCTGTGTTTTCAGTTCTTTCACTACTCACAATATTTTACAGTCAATGTCTGTAAGAGCTCCTGAAGATGGACACCAGTGATGTTCATCAGATATGAAAGAATGTTAGCATGCTGGAGAAAAGTTTCAAACTACAATAGGATTATGGCCTTGTAGGTTGTTGTTTGTTTTATCTGTAACCGCTTATCCTGTGCAGGGTCACAGGGGCCCAGCTGGAGCCTATCCCAGCTGACCATGGGCGAGAGGCAGGATACACCCTGGACAAGTCGCCAGCTCATCGCAGGGCTGACACACACATATAGAGACACAAACAACCATTCACACTCAGGGCCGTAACCAGGATTTTTCAAATACCGAGGTCAAACATTGCGATACATCTTATTTGCCAAAAAAAATGTCCTAATATGGTGACTTTTCATACATTTTGGAAACGAGTCAAAATCACAAGCCCAACAAGATGAACATGTAGGTGAACATGTTTATTTTAACAATTTCAAAACTGCACGATCACAAAAGTATTTTGTGAGTGAGTGAGAGAGAGAGAGAGTTTGAGTGAGTGATGGAGTGTGAGTGACAACGCAATCTAGCCGAGCCTGAATGGACTTCAATTGCTTTTTAAAAAATATCTGCCCTTTTCAATAGCAAAATACTAGACGGTTATTGGACAAAACCGACTAAACCGCTCCATTGGGAGACTGAGCCTCACTGGAGTCAATAAGAGGGGCGGGACAAGACTTCCCGAGAGGAGGCTCATCTCCAGCTGCTGATTGGAGGAGGAGCTGTGAACGCGGCTGGGCTGCTCATGATTGACAGAAAGCAGTCAGAGGCGGTGCATCATGTTGTAAATAAAATGTGAACATAAGTTTGCTACCCGTTTTCATTTCCGTTCGAAAATACAACCAATGATCAAAACAATAGTGTCTTGTGTTCCCGTTAGCCTATAGTCTGGTAAGTTAGCAAAATAGCTCAAGTCTCGTCAGTAACTTCATAAACAACAGGTCCCGACTGTCCAGCCTTTTCTGATCTGAAACGCACCAAATCACATCGAGAGAGAGAATAAAAGAGTTTGTGCTGCCTGGAAAACGAAAATCCTATCTAGCTAAGTGGCTTCCACTGTTGTTGCTTGAAATGCTAATTAAAATTGCACTGTTAATGATCATAAGCATTCCGGACTGGCAAAATGAACTCCCCTTCTTCCCTCTTTCTTTTTCTCTCACTTGTTGACTTTCCAGAGCTGAGTTTGGTTTGTTTTAGTGGAGTAGACTTCTTCATCTTATGTCAGTTTTCAGATTCCACGACTAATTGACAAACTGCCTGGCTGCGGAGTCGGACCTTGATGAGAACACTTCTCAGCTCTTGTGTATCCCGCGGTGCTTAGCTGACTATCGCGAGGCTGCCGAATATGAAATGTTTCCAATGTCGGATATTTCAGCTTCGTTTAAAAATGATTATGTGGACTTTATTTTTAGACAAACAAATGAGAACAGGGGGATGCAAGCTGAATTTAGGATTTTCCACCGATCAAAGTCAGAACGATTTTCATCATATACCGTATTGGCTCGAATATAAGACGGTGTTTTTGTTGTAAAAAATAGCTCTTAAAAAGGGGGGGGGGGTCGTCTTAAATTCGCGGACTAGACAAAATGCCGCCAAAAACGAAAGTGAAAGTGAGGACAGTGAGAGTGAGCAAAGTGAGGCTGAGGATCTCTGTGCTGAGTAGCTGTAATTTAGCAAACTACCTTTTTCATAGTTTCAGTTGTTTATTATTGTAAACCTTAATGTATTGTTTAAAGCATTTGCACTGTTCTGCAAATGTATTCCATATACCCGTAGGCTATGGGAAGTTAATGCATTGACATTCTGAAGTTTATGAACTTTCAATCTAAACCTGACAAATTTGTTGAATTAATGCAATTTAAATGTTTTAATTTGGCTTGTCTAGTAGCCTGCAGTTTAGCCTCTTTTTTTACTTCTATGAAAAGTGTTCACGGAAATGAGACTGAAATGACCTCTATTTAAATGTGAAAAACAAAAGCCTCTAATTTTAAACAGAATTTTGAAATAAATACGCTTTATATGAATGAACATTTGGTCTTCAAAAAACTTTTTCCCCAAAGATGAACTTGGAAAAGGGGGGGTCGTCTTACATTCAGGGTCGTCTTATATTCGGGCCAATATGGTATTAATTTCACATTTCTGAGTGAAAAAAATACCGTGGGAAAAAAATGCCGAGGACATGAGCTCGGTGTCCTCAATGGTAGTTACAGCCCTGTTCACACTCATGGTCAATTTAGAGCCACCAATTAACCTAACCTGCATATCTTTGGACTGTGGGAAGAAACCCACACAGACACGGGGAGAACATGCAAACTCCACACAGAAAGGCCCTTGTCGGCCGCTGGGTTCGAATCCAGAACCTTCTTGCTGTGAGGTGACAGTGATGACCACTACACCACCGTGCTGCCGCCTTGTAGGTAAAACGTAAAAAAAAAATTACCGAGTTGAGGGAGGGGTTAATATTCCAAGAAACATCCGAATGTCCAACATTATAGTTGTAATTTTTATGATGTAAAAACTCTGACAGGGGGGCGTTGTTCGTATAGCGACCTGCGGCAGCGTTTCATGCTCTGAGAAATTCCTGATTTTTACCTTTTATTTTCCGTTTTGATGTGTGTATCGTCCACAATCGTCTACAGTAATGTATCCAGAAGCCGCTGGTTGTTTTCTACTACTGTTTTTACTGGCATTAGAGACTTTTAGCTATTTTGCAGCTGGCCTGCATCGTCACAGTGGACACCAGTGTAGAGCCCTGCGGGACTCGCGGGACCCACCGCAAAGCAGTGCGGCGCGGGACAAATTTTGAAAGCTTATTGCGGGCGGGACCGGAAGTGCACATATGCGGCACGGGCGGGAGCAGTGATAAGCTGCAGTCCTGCTAACTAAAAACGTGTTTGAAATAAAATTTATAAATTATTAACTTATGTCTATCATATATAATTTGTGCAAAATATTTTATTTGGCATTAATAAAAACATTTTAAGATGCTTAAATTTGCAGAGAGAGTCAGATTGCCAGATTGAGTGAGGAATGGCATCTTAAATTTGCCATTGATCACCCTAACAGGAAATCCTTTGATCACTCTAATGACTCGCAGTTCACACCCAGCTAGCAAGAGAACCATGAGTGAAGTGATTTACTACTTGCGTTAGTCTACAACTCTAATCAGAGAGACAGGTTACACAGTGACGGTAGGCTTGACTCAATGCTATCCCAGAAATCCTTCCTGTAATATGCAAATTTGGCTGTCCAATCAGAGGCGGCCAAATTTGCATATTACAGGAAGGATTTCTGGGATAGCATTGAGTCAAGCCTACCGTCACTGTGTAACCTGTCTCTCTGATTAGAGTTGTAGACTAATGCAACAAGTAAATCAATTCACTTCTCTTACTAGCTCTGCTTTGCAATAAAAAAAAAATAAAAAAAAACACCATTGGTACAAAGCAAGCCCATTCACTTTTTTATGCTGATCAGAGAATTACAATGGTTTCTCATGTGATAAAAATGTGCGGTTCATGATTAAATATTTTAATCGCTTAACAGCACTTATTATTATTATTAGAGACACTACATGCTGAATTCAGAAACAAGGTAAATAATAACAAACGTGAACGTGAGCTGTAGATATTTATGCTCAAATCCACTCAAAGTAGGGGGCGGGGCACCATCATGCTGTGTCAAGACAAGAACTTTCCTGAGAAATAACGCGAACGTCTGCATCATGCAGGATTTGCGGGCGGGAGCGGGACAAAATATGGCAGGCGTGGGTGGGAGCGGGACTGAAAATCATAATTTTTTTGTGGGCGGGGGTGGGACTGAAAATCATAATTCTTTGTGGGCGGGGGCGGGACTGAAAATCATAATTCTTTGCGGGCGCGGGCGGGAGCGGGACTGCACAATGCGGGCACGGGCGGGAGCGGGACTGAAAAATCCGACCCGCGCAGACCTCTACACCAGTGTCAACAAGATGGCCGACTACGGTATAGCCGTGAGTTTCTTCTCAGTCTTCAAACGAACACTTTTCAGACTCAGGACACCTGGATATCCGACAATGTGGTTCCACAACACCTCAAATACCATGCATCTCAGGAAGGAAACAGTTTTGTCAAACCAAGGAAATGAAGTAGGAGAGGTGGAGTACGTTTGCGGTTAAAGAAACAGGGCGTCAAGCGCATGCCGCTTCCGACCATTGTTCTTTCGAATGTATGATCACTGAAAGGAAAGGTTGATGAACTTCAAGCAAACGTCCGTTTCCAGCATGAGTACAGAAATGCCGGTTTACTCGCCTTTACAGAAACGTGGTTGGACAGTGCTGTCCCTGACTCTGAGTTATTTGTTGACGGCTTTGGCTATCCTATCCGCCTTGACCGGAACAAAGAAATAACAGGTAAAGTGCAAGGAGGTGGAGTGTGTTTGTATGTGAATCAGCACTGGTGTAAGACTCTTGTTATCAGGGAAAGAATATGCACTCCGGATATCGAGCTCTTGACAGTCTCGCTACGTCCTTTCTATTTACCTCGGGAATTTCCACAACTGTTTCTCACTGTTGTCTATATCCACCCCAAGGCCAATGTTAACAATGCAGTTGATACAATATTCAACGTTACCCAGAAAATGCAGTCAATTTCACCCGATGCGCCTAACTTCATCCTTGGTGACTTTAATCAATGTTCTCTTAAGAAGACCTTACACACTTTTCACCAATATGTTACTTGTTCAACTTGCCACAATAAAACTTTAGATCTGTGCTATGGTTCGATCCCAGGAGCTTACAAATCCTACAGTAAGCCACTTCTAGGTTCTGCTGATCACAACTCAGTGTATTTAGTACCAGTCTACAAATCTGTGCTCAAGAGAGAGAAGTTGCAGACAAGACAAGTTCGGGTATGGTTGGAAGACAGTATACAGTCTCTACAGAGCTGTTTTGAATGCACGGACTGGGACTTGTTTAAAGACACTGGTCAGGACATAAATTAACTTACTGACGTTGTTAGCAGTTACATCTCTTTCTGTGAGAGTAACACAGTGCCTCAGAAACTTTGTAAAATCTACCCAAATAACAAACCATGGGTTACCAAATCCCTTAAACCAGTGATTCTCAAACTGTGGTACGCGTACCACTAGTGGTACGCAGGCTCCATTCTAGTGGTACGCCAAAGAATCACTTAATTAAATATAAATAAAATTTAAAAAATAAAATAAAACGTGAAATACTATCCATAATATCCGAATGGATGAAAATATCTTATCAACCGATGACAAGAAAATGAAAGGAGATACAAATTAAGTTAATAGTTTTAAAAAGTTTGCAAGTGCTTCTGGGTAGCCATACGTAGCGTACGTACGCATTCCCGCCGGTTCCGCTGACAGACGGTTATCCGCCATTGGTAGACTAGGCTGTGATGGGAAAAGGTGGAGGTGGCTTTGCTAATTATGACGAGTACGACAAAATTACTGTCGTGGCTTAAATCCGCGAATGGGAGCGTGGATCAGAAGAGAGGGAGAACTGAAGAGGACATGTGTGAGTCGAGCGCGGATGCTAACGACAGCGGCAAAACCAGCCCCAGAACTGCTAGCAAACGGCAGAAACCAGTGAGGAGGAAGTATGACGAAAAATACATAAAACTGGGATTCGTTTGGAGCGGGACAGAGGAGCTGCCCAGGCCGCAGTGTGTTGTATGCGGGGACGTTCTGAGCAATGAGTCTATGAAACCATCGCATCTCAAACGGCATCTTACAACCAAACACACAGCACTAAAGGACAAACCAATGGATTTTTTTTACAAAAACGTGATGAACTGAAGCAGTCCAAGTCCACCAATCTGTCCTATGGTACACCTGTAGCCAAAGCACAGGAAGCTTCATATCGCGCCAGCCTCCTGATCGCCAGAGCCGGTAAGCCGCACACAATCGGGGAACTGCTGTGTTTGCCATTAGCCAAAGAGATGACACGCATCATGTGTGGAGAGAAAGCTGCCAGAGAGTTAAACTTGGTGCCGCTTTCAAATGACACCGTGTCAAGGAGAATAAACGACATGGCTGACGATGTTAAAAAGACGCTGATTGAGCGCATTAAGAACAGTAGATATTTTACCATACAGCTTGATGAGACTACAGATGTTGCAGATTTGGCCAATTTATTTGATTCATTATTTAAGTACAGTGTTTTATTTTCCTATATTTAAACACAGTGTTACTGTTCAAAGTACTGTGCGTAATGTTACAGTGGCCAACAATATTAAATATACTTGTTAAATAAAACCTCTGCCTTGTTTTTAATGAATACTTAGGCCTACTACGCTACTGTATTTTAATGTTGGTCATTATGGTGGTACTTGGAGAGCCAAGTATTTTCTGAGGTGGTACTTGGTGAAAAAAGTTTGAGAACCACTGCCTTAAACTATTACTAAATAAGAAGAAAAGGATGTTTAAAGAGGGTAATCTTACTGAGTATAGGGAAGTTCAGAGAGAGTTGAAATCAGAAATTAGAAAAGCTAAGGATAGTTCTAAAGATAAAATTGAGGACAAATTTAGCTCTGGGTCCCTGAAATCAGCTTGGGATGGGATAAAAACTATGGCGGGTCTACAGCCTAAGGGGAACAGGGATAATATTAAGTGGGGTAACAAATCAGACAAAGAGTTTGCAGATGCATTAAATATGTTTTATTCAAGATTTGATGTTCACAATTTGCAGCAGGAACAGAGGAAAATTAGGGAAACTGTTATCACCAATGAGCGAGTTTTGATCAAATTAGACGATGTGCGCAAGTCCCTTAAAAATATAAAAACTAGGAAAAGCCCAGGTCCCGACAACATTAGTGGTCATATTCTTAAGTCATATGCAAATCAGTTATGTGACATTTTTCACTTCATTTTCCAACGGTCCCTTGATCTTCAGAAAATACCAAATTTGTGGAAGCAAGCCACCGTAGTACCTACTGCAAAGAAAGCATCACCTAAGGTTTTAAATGATTTTAGACCCGTGGCTCTTACATCACTTGTGATGAAATCCTTCGAAAAAATGATCAAGAGTTATATTTTAGACAAAACCCAGAACATGTTAGATCCTTTGCAGTTCGCCTACAGAGCAGGTAGGGGAGTGGAGGATGCCACTCTGACCCTCCTTAACTTAATTTACAAACACATAGAAGGTAGCAAGACACATGCCCGGGTTCTATTTGTTGATTTCTCATCCGCATTCAATACTATTCAGCCGCACATTTTAACTGGTAAATTATTGTCTTATTTTAACATTCATCCTAAGGTGGTTGGTTGGGTTTTGGACTTTTTAACTAATAGATCACAACAAGTTCGAGTAAATGGTACTTTTTCTGATGTGTGTATCTCATCTACTGGCTCACCTCAAGGTTGTGTACTGTCACCACTTTTGTATATTTTGTATACTGATGATTGTAGAAGTTGCCATGAGGATAGATTTATAATTAAGTTTGCAGATGATTCTGCCATAGTCAGCCTTCTTCAAAATCATGAAAGAAATCATGGGCCAGTAGTTGACGACTTTGTGAAGTGGTGTAAAAGTTCCTTTCTTGAACTTAACATTGATAAGACCAAGGATATGTGTATAGATTTTAGGAGAGATGCACCTCCAGTGGATAAATGGTAAAAAAGTGGAAGTCGTCGAGAAGTACAAATATCTTGGTTCTATGTTGGACAATAAGTTACGATGGGAGGATAATATTAACATGATTTTAAGTAAATGCCAACAGCGCCTGTTCTTTCTGAGGAAGTTGAATTTCTGCAAAGTTGACAGGAAGATGCTAATGCTTTTTTATAGATCCTGTATTGAGAGTGTTTTGAGCTTTCCACTCATTTGCTGGTTTGGAAATCTTAGCGTACAGTGTAAAAACAAACTTAGCAGAATGGTAAACATCTGTAGCAAAGTTATTGGAACACAACAAACCAGTCTCAGCACATTGTATAAGAAACAAGTTTTAAGCAAAGCAAATTCTATAGTTAGTAACCATCAACACCCACTTTACCAGGAATTCAATATCTTACCATCTCGTCGGTGTTATAGGGTCCCCAAAACTAGAACAAACAGATCAAAGCAATCATTCATTCCCACTGCAATCTCTCTATTAAATCAAAAGAGAAGCAACTAGATATGTTTTTAATTAAATTAGTCCACTGTTTTAATTGTTTTTATTATTATTTAGTAACAGTACTTTTATTGTTTTTGAATCTCCCCTTTTGCCTGATTTTCATTCTTTATAAATTTTTTATGTATCTCAGTTTACAACTTTTGTATACCTGTTTTTAATGTATTCGTTCGTTTTTATAGTGATTTTTGATTGGGTATATGTACAATGTTCTTTCTGTCCTTTAAGTTTTTATTTTATATTTTGTAATTTTTTAACTCGACCGCTGTCGTACTACAAATTGCCCAACTATGGGATAATAAAGAGCTATTGTATTGTATTGTATTGTATTGCATTGTATTGTATTGTATTGTATTGCATTGTATTGTATTGTATTGTATTGTATTGTATTGCATTGTATTGTATTGTATTGTATTGTATTGTATTGTATTGTATCTGATATCCTCTGAGATTAAAGTCACACATTTATGAGAAAATATCTCAGGAAAACAGTGCGTTTGTTCAGTGAAGCACATCGACTGCAAAGACTGCACTTCCTGTAGCTCTCGATTCATCTGTTTCAAAGTCACAGAGATTTGAGGAGATGAGAAGAATCCACACACTGAAAGCAACGGGAAATAATAAACTCTCGCACAATAATTATACATTTATAAACAGCTACTAAACCCCCACCCCACCCCACCCACACACACACACACACACACACAAGGACACGGATAAACAAAGCTGTGCGGTTTGTGAGTTTGTCCCTCGTAAATTTGTGACATTTTTTCTCATGAATTTATGACTTTACGGTTTCAGAGAATATAAGAGTTTTTTCCTGTGAATGCATGACCTTAGTCTTAGGAATTCTGAGGTTTTTTTCTCTAAATACTATAACCTGCCATTATTTACTGACTTACTATTTTTGTGAAACTTACATATTTTACTAAAGTGGAAATTCTGCCTTTAATTTAAACACAGTGACGTGTGAATTTATGCCTCAGTGAAACAGAAGTGCAGTGTAACACTGGAGGCGAGGAGCCTGTTCGCTTCTTGGTTCAAAAGAAAAAAAGGATCAAAGATAACGCTGAGATTACAGACGAGGGGTTTAACAGGAGACAAAAAGCTCCAGGCGCTGAAAACCAGGACTTCATTTTCTTCTTCATTTAACTTCCATAAAACCTGAAGAACAACGTGTGAGATTATACAACCTGCTGAAAGCGTCACGTCTTACTGACACGTAAACTCCAGGAATATACAGAACACACACACACACACACACACACACACACAGACGCTGAACTGCATCTCAGTTATACAAGCGTGACTGTTTACATGCTAGCTTTCTGTGTGTGTGTGTGTGTGTGTGTGTGTGAGCTCAGGTTACCTTCCCCTGCAGTATTCCAGATCTGCTCATGGAAATGTAATACTGACTCTTCACCCCTTTGATTGCGAGGACGCCCCCCTCTGAGACCGTGCGGATTTCCAGGATACCTGCAACACACACACACACACACACACACACACACACACACACACACACACACACACACACACATTGCTGTGTCACTACACGTCTGGGGCTAATCAAAGTGTGTGTGTGTGTGTGTGTGTGTGTGTGTGTGTGTGTGTGTGTGTGTGTGTGTGTGTGTGTGGTCATTATGTACCATCGCGTGGTAGAGTGGTGAAACAGATTGCAGCTGAGCCTTCAGGGCTTCACACACACACACACACACAAGGCTGCTTTGCATGCTACACTGCGACCAATAAAAGCACAACACGCAAACACAACACCTGCATGAGTCTCTGTGCACACACACACACACACACACACACACACACAGAGAAAATACCTTCCACTAATCACATCAGCAAATGCGTCTAAACAAACCAGTGATGCCGAAACATCGTTAAAGGTAGCACGCAGTATTTTCACTAATGTACAGTGGTGCTTGAAAGTTTGTGAACACTTTAGAGTTTTCTATATTTCTGCATAAATATGACCTAAAACATCATCAGATTTTCACACAAGTCCTAAAAGTAGATAAA
>NC_083574.1:106628420-106638420 GCF_027579695.1 Neoarius graeffei | reverse complement strand
AGCGGGATCTCAAAAGCAGCCTGAGGGAGGCCAGGGTGGCATATGGGAGGAAGGTGGAATTGAAAATGAAAAACAGCACTAAAGAGGCATGGCAGGGGATCAAAAACATCACTGGTTGTGGGAAGAAGAGAGGCATGGCTGATGGCGACCTGTCTATGGCCAACGACCTAAACCACTTCTACAACCGGTTTGGCAACTCTGTGATGGGGGCAGCCAATTCTATTGTCACCCCTATAGCCCCCTCACCCCCGCTACCCCCATGTGATAACGACTCAGACAACGACCCGGACATCGGCTGCTCAGCCAGCTCCCATCCCCCTCACTCACTACCCCCACCCCCAGTATGGACATGGACATTACATCCCCCCGTCCCCAAGCTCACACAACTGGCTCACCAACCCCCACTGCCTCCATTTTCCACTCTGCCCCCTCATCTCTGCTATCAGAAACAACCTACCCACCACCCACTTCCCCACACCCAAACCCAGCACACCCACCACCTACAGTCACCAGAGGCCAAGTGAGGGGGGCACTGAAAGGACTGAAGTCCAAGGCGGCTGGGCCTGATGGCATCTGTGCAAGACTGCTAAAGTCATGTGCAGAGTCACTAGCCGAACCACTCCATCACCTGTTCAATAGGAGTCTGCAGGAAGGCAAGGGACCTACACTGTGGAAAACTTCGTGCCTTATACCGATCCCAAAGAAAGCACATCCCAAAGAACTCAATGATTACAGACCGGTTGCCCTCACCTCTCACCTAATGAAAACATTAGAACGTGTGCTGCTGCACAACCATCTCAAACCCCAGGTACAACATGCACTGGATCCTCTGCAGTTTGCCTACCAAGAGAACGTAGGAGTGGAGGATGCTATTCTGTATCTTCTTCACAGGGTGCACTCTCACTTGGACAAGGGTGGATGTGCTGTGAGAATCATGTTTTTTGACTTCTCCAGTGCTTTCAACACCATCCAACCACTGCTGCTGAGAGATAAACTGGTGCAGATGGGAGTGGAGCCTGGCCTGGTAACCTGGATCACAGACTACCTCACTGAGCGGCCCCAGTTTGTTAGACTGGGAGGCCTTACATCTGAGACGGTGGTCAGCAGCATAGGAGCGCCACAAGGAACGGTGCTCTCCCCGGTGCTCTTCATTCTGTACACAACTGATTTCAGCTACAACTCTGCGATATGCCACATGCAGAAGTTTTCAGATGACACTGCAATTGTTGGTTGTATCAAGGAGGGTCAGGAAGAGGAGTACAGGGGTCTGGTGGAGGACTTTGTGGGATGGTGCCGGACCAATCAGCTGCACCTGAACACCACCAAAACCAAGGAAATGGTGGTGGATTTCAGGAGATCCACCCCGCCTGTGGTGCCGGTCTCTATTGAGGGAGAGAATGTGGAGATTGTCTCCACTTACAAGTACTTGGGGGTGTACCTAGACAATAAGCTGGACTGGTCTACAAACTCCGAGGCACTCTACAAGAAGGGCCAAAGCAGACTCTACTTCCTCAGGAGGCTGAGGTCCTTCAATGTCTGCAACCGACTTCTGCTGATGTTTTACCAGTCTGTCATGGCCAGCGTGCTCTTCTACGCTGTGGCATGCTGGGGTGGTAGCATTAGGAGGAGGGACGCTGGACGCCTGGACAGATTGGTGAGGAAGGCAGGTTCGGTGGTGGGCATGGAGCTAAAGACCCTCACCTCAACAGCAGAGAACAGAACTCTGAACAGACTGGATTCTGTAATGGACAATCCAAACCACCCCCTTCACACCATTTTCACCAACCAAATGAGTCTTTTTAGCCACAGATTCTGTGCCCCCTCATGCAGGACAGACAGGCTACGGAGGTCCTTTGTCCCACGGGCCATTCAACTGTTCAATAGCACACGGAAGGACAACAAGGACATCATCATTGGGGACTGGACTGCCTAACACCCATGTCCTCCATTTATTCCAGGCTTCTTTGCTTGTGTGTGTGTGTGTGTGTGTGTGTGTGTGTGTGTGTGTGTGTGTGTGTGTGTGTGTGTGTGTGTGTGTGTGTGCGCGTGTGTGCCTGAGCTGGCGTGTGTGTGTGTGTGTGTGTACTGTGCAATACACTTTTCACCAGATTTCTCACTGTGAAAATTGATGTCTGTTTTTGTTCACTGTAATCCCTGTGTGTGTGTGTGTGTGTGTGTGTGTGTGTGTGTGTGTGTGCGCGTGTGCATGTGTGGTGTGTATGTATGTGGGCGTGAGTGAGTGTGTGTGTGTGTGTGTGTGTGTGTGGGTGTGTGTGGGTGGGTGGGTTTTTTGACTGTGCAATACTTTCTTCACTGGACTTTTTACTGTGACAATTGAGAAGCATCCCCTCTATCATGGCTGACACTTGCTATTTGTTCACTTGTTATTTGTTCACTTAATGTTTCATTTTAATATCTCTCTTTGCACCATACCAGAAGTTTTTGCTCTTGGTTGATTTAGTGTAATTTAGTGTTGATTTAGTGTAATTTAGTGTAATGTTGATCTAGTGTAATTTCTTCCCTCTCTGTATCTTAATATGTGTTTTTTGTACATTTGTGTAAGCTACTTGACACTTTAATTTCCCTCTGGGGATCAATAAAGTTACTCTACTCTACTCTACTCTACTCTACTCTACTCTACTCTACTCTACTCTACATCTCCAGATGATCCTCATAAAGATAGACAATAGTGTGTGTGTGTGTGTGTGTGGGGGGTGTTAGTGACCGACAGACCCCTTGATCATTAAATATGATTGGATGATTTATGACGTATGTGCGTGCACTGAGCCACTTGGCTGAAACACAGTGTTTGTGTGTGTGAGGCACATTTGGGTGGATCCGTCTCTCTCTGCGCTTCAACTCCCATTGTTACAAATCATTGTCTCAGCCTTGTGTCGGCTCACACACTGCCTCTCACGCTACCAAATAACACACACACACACACACACACACACCTTACAAATGCCATGTGACTTTGTCGCACACAGTCACACACAGTGATCATGTTCCTTAACAGCAGCTTTTCTGGAATTAAACAACGGGGCCGAGCAGAACACAGCGCCCCCCTGTGGTGGAACGACACTGATATTTGGTCCTCCCACAGGACACAGTTCTCAGCATTGTGTTCATGCCTTGTGTCAGTGTGATGAAGCATTCAGAGATATAACCTCATGTCCTACTTCACCGTTAATCCCATGTCATATATCCTGCAGAATTCAGAAGTAGGTCATGACTTCAGCGCAGCAGTGTCAGAGGAGTCACATGACAAAGGAACGATGATTTCAGGTCAAGAATTTGAAGTATTATGAGCACTTTCATGAATTCTTTATAGCACCCCCTAGTGCTGCAGTGACTCAAATTTTATTGGGCTGCCCTAAAATAAAGTGTCGAAATAATGCCCGAGTGTATTATGATATATATATATATATATATATATATATATATATATATATATATATATATATATAATCCCTACTCTCAATTTCCTAATCCCTGCTCCCTAATCCCTACTCTCTACTCCCTAATCCCTACTCTCTACTCCCCAATCCCTGCTCCCTAATCCCTACTCTCTACTCCCTAATCCATACTCTCAACTCCCTAATCCCTGCTCCCTAATCCCTACTCTCTACTCCCTAATCCATACTCCCTAGTTCTAATCCCTACTTTCAACTCCCAAATCCCTACCCTCTACTGCCTAATCCTATCTCTCTAAACCCTACTCTCTCCTCCCTAATCCCTGATCTCTCCTCCCTAATCCTTAATCCCTACTCTCTCCTCCCTTCTCCCTAATCCCTACTCCCTAATCACTAATCCCTACTCTCTACTCCCTACTCCCTCATCCATACTCCCTCATTCCTACTCTCTACTCCCTAATCCCTATTTCCTTATCCCTACTCTCTCCTCCCTAATCCCGACTCCCTAGTTCTAATCTCTACTCCCTACTCCCTCATCCCTACTCCCCAATCCCTACTTTCTACTCCCTAATCCCTACTCTCTACTCCCTCATCCCAACTCCCTAATCCCTAATCCCTACTCTTTACTCCCTAATCCCTAATCCCTACTCCTTAATCCCTACTCTTTACTCCCTAATCCCTAATCCCTACTCCCTAATCCCTACTCCCTAATCCCTACTCTTTAATCTTGTCATGCTCTGCCCCAGACTTTACTCCGGAGATTTGTTGTCTCCCAGTTCAGTGCTAATCAGGATCCAGGACAGGACTTCCATCTTGCCAGCATTCACGTCCTGGTTTGCTCGGCTGTGTATAAAAAGGCCGTTCTCAGAAGGGGACTTTGCTAGAACGTCTTGTTGGTTTTTCATGTCGTCTCTGCGCCATTATTGCTTATTGGATTTTTGCTCTCTGTTTTGCCTGTTTCTTGTCACAGTTTTTTTGCACTATGTTTTTGTCTTTTTTCATGTTTGTTGTGCTACATTTTTGTCTCAAGTTTTTGTCTGGACTATTTTTTATGCTGGCGTTTTTTGTCCTTGCCTACCTCGTTTTTTTTGTCCCTAGCTTTTTCTGGATTATTTTTGGTTTATTTTTTTACTCCTATTAAATCTTTTTTATTTTTGGATTTACTGGTCTGTGTTCTGCTCTTGGATCCTACTCACCACATCTCCCCACCCATAACAAATCCCTCATCCCTACTCCCTAACCCCTACTCTCTACTCCCTAATCTATATTCTCTGCTCCCCACACACTATTCTTGTATTCATACTCTCTCTATTTTAATATATAATACTCCCTACCCTCTACTCCCTGCTACTCTGTCTCTGTTAACTTAATCTTCATTAAAAAATGAATCTAGTGTCTAAACTAATATACCCTCATGTTAGTGAACACTTGGACACGTCCTTGTTGTATCTTTAGTGTTCTGTGTTGCTGATGGTTTTAGGATTGGTGTACTAATGATGAAGCAATAGCTAGCCATAATGCACTATACTGTGTGTAGAGATTATCATATAAGCATGAGGGATTAAAGGAATAGGTTTGAGGGTGTAGGGGTTAGGGAATAGAGATTAGGGAATAGATATTAGGGAATAATGATTAGGGAATAGAGATTAGATTAGATTAGATTAGATTAGATTAGATTAGATTAGATTAGATTAAACTTTATTGATCCCTTTGGGCGGGTTCCCTCAGGGAAATTAAGATTCCAGTAGCATCATTACGGATAAACAGAGAATAGAAAATAGAGAAAACTTCTAGATAAATTAAAATAAATTAAGTATTTACATATACAAATATAAAAAGAATAAGATATGGGGAAGGGGGGCAGCAGGAGAGATATTGCACATTATATTGCACATTGTCCGGTATTGCTTATTGTCAGGCTAGGCTACTGCTCCTTCCCGTCCTCTGTCCTCCTGTTCCCCCTCCTCCCCCCAGAGAGGAGTTGTACAGTCTGATGGCATGAGGGACAAAGGAGTTTTTGAGTCTGTTCGTCCTGCACTTGGGAAGGAGCATTCTGTCACTGAACAGGCTCCTCTGGTTGCTGATGACGGTGTGCAGAGGGTGACTGGCATCGTCCATGATGTTCAGTAGTTTGTCCATAGTCCTCTTCTCTGCCACCATCACCAGAGAGTCCAGCTTCATGCCGACCACAGAGCCGGCCCGCCTGATCAGGGAATAATGATTAGGGAATAGAGATCAGGGAATAATGATTAGGGAATAGAGATCAGGGAATAATGATTAGGGAATAGAGATCAGGGAATAATGATTAGGGATTAGAGATTAGGGAATAATGATTAGGGATTAGAGATATTAGGGATTCTTATTCTCTTCAGTCTGCTGCCGTCAGGGAGGAGACTGCGGAGTCTCCGGGCCAAAACCAGCAGGCTCAAGAACAGTTTCTTTCACCAGGCGGTCAGGAGGCTCAACTCCCTCCCTGTTCTGCCCCCCCTCCCCCCTCTGCCCCCGCCACAGATTCTGCTCGCACACCCCCCTGCCCCCCCTTCAGCATCTGACATGTCATCCTCACAGTCCCCCCCAACACACACACACACACACACACACACACACACACACAGTGGGGCAAAAAAGTATTTAGTCAGTCACCAATTGTGTAAGTTCTCCCACTTAAAAAGATGAGAGGCCTGTAATTTTCATCATAGGTACACTTCAACTATGAGAGACAGAATGAGAAAAAAAATCCAGAAAATCACATTGTCTGATTTTTAAAGAATTTATTTGCAAATTATGGTGGAAAATAAGTATTTGGTCAATAACAAAAGTTCATCTCAATACTTTGTTATATACCCTTTGTTGGCAATGACAGAGGTCAAACTTTTTCTGTAAGTCTTCACAAGGTTTTCACACACTGTTGCTGGTATTTTGGCCCATTCCTCCATGCAGATCTCCTCTAGAGCAGTGATGTTTTGGGGCTGTCGCTGGGCAACACGGACTTTCAACTCCCTCCAAAGATTTTCTATGGGGTTGAGATCTGGAGTAGAGCCCTGCACTCCCGTGGGAGTCCCGCGGGACTTGCGGGACCCGCCGCAAAGCAGTGCGGCATGGGACAAATTTTGAAAGCTCATTGCAGGCACGGGCGGGACCGGAAGTGCACATATGTGGCGCGGGCGGGAGCGGGAGTGCACATATGCGCGCGCGGGTGGGAGCGGGAGTACACATATGCGGCGCGGGCGGGAGCCGTGATAAGCTGCAGTCCCGCTAACTAAAAACGTGTTTGAAATAAAATTTACAAATTTATGACTATCATATATAATTTGTGCTGGATACTTTATTTGGCATTAATAAAAACATTTTAAGATGCCTAAATTTGCAGAGAGAGTCAGATTGCCAGATTGAGTGAGGAATGGCATCTTAAATTTGCCATTGATCACCCTAACGGGCAATCCTTTGATCACGCTAATGACTCACTCGCCCGTTCACACCCAGCTAGCAAGAGAACCATGAGTGAAGTGATTTACTGCTTGAGTTAGTCTACAACTCTAATCAGAGAGACAGGTTGCACAGTGACGGTAGGCTTGACTCAATGCTATCCCAGAAATCCTTCCTGTAATATGCAAATTTGGCTGTCCAATCAAAGGCGGCCAAATTTGCATATTACAGGAAGGATTTCTGGGATAGCATTGAGTCAAGCCTACCGGCACTGTGTAACCTGTCTCTCTGATTAGAGTTGTTCACTCATGGTTCTCTTGCTAGCTCTGCTTTGCAATAAAAAAAAAAACATTAGTACAAAGCAAGCCCATTCACTTTTTTATGCTGATCAGAGAATTACAATGGTTTCTCATGTGACAAAAATGTGTGATTTGCTATTGAGTATTTTAATCGCTTGACAGCACTAATTATTATTATTATTATTAGAGACACTACATGCTGAATTCAGAAACAAGGTAAATAATAACAAACATGAACGTGAGCTGTAGATATTTATGCTCAAATCCACTCAAAGTAGGGGGCGGGGCACCATCACGGTGTGTCAAGACAAGAACTTTCCTGAGAAATAACGCGAACGTCTGCATCATGCGGGATTTGCGGGCGGGAGCTGGACAAAATATGGCAGGCGCGGGCGGGAGGGGGACTGAAAATCATAATTCTTTGTGGGCGCGGGCGGGAGCGGGACTGAAAAATCCGACCCGCGCAGACCTCTAATCTGGAGACTGGCTAGGCCACTCCAGGACCTTGAAATGCTTCTTACGAAGCCACTCCTTCATTGCCCGGGCAGTGTGTTTGGGATCATTGTCATGCTGAAAGACCCAGCCACGTTTCATCTTCAATGCCCTTGCTGATGGAAGGAGGTTTTCACTCAAAATCTCACGATACATGGCCCCATTCATTCTTTCCTTTACATGGATCAGTCGTCCTGGTCCCTTTGCAGAAAAACAGCCCCAAAGCATGATGTTTCCACCCCCATGCTTCACAGTAAGTATGGTGTTCTTTGGATGCAACTCAGCATTCTTTCTCCTCCAAACACAACAAGTTGAGTTTTTACCAAAAAGTTCTATTTTGGTTTCATCTGACCATATGACATTCTCCCAATCCTCTTCTGGATCATCCAAATGCTCTCTAGCAAACTTCAGACGGGCCTGGACATGTACTGGCTTAAGCAGGGGGACACGTCTGGCACTGCAGGATTTGAGTCCCTGGCGGCGTAGTGTGTTACTGATGGTAGCCTTTGTTACTTTGGTCCCAGCTCTCTGCAGGTCATTCACTAGGTCCCCCCATGTGGTTCTGGGATTTTTGCTCACCGTTCTTGTGATCATTTTGACCCCATGGGGTGAGATCTTGCGTGGAGCCCCAGATCAAGGGAGATTATCAGTGGTCTTGTATGTCTTCCATTTTCTAATAATTGCTCCCACAGTTGATTTCTTCACACCAAGCTGCTTACCTATTGCAGATTCAGTCTTCCTGGTGCAGGTCTACAATTTTGTTTCTGGTGTCCTTTGACAGCTCTTTGGTCTTGGCCATAGTGGAGTTTGGAGTGTGACTGTTTGAGGTTGTGGACAGGTGTCTTTTATACTGATAACGAGTTCAAACAGGTGCCATTAATACAGGTAACGAGTGGAGGACAGAGGAGCCTCTTAAAGAAGAAGTTACAGGTCTGTGAGAGCCAGAAATCTTGCTTGTTTGTAGGTGACCAAATACTTATTTTACCGAGGAATTTACCAATTAATTCATTAAAAATCCTACAATGTGATTTCCTGGATTCTTTCCCCCCATTCTGTCTCTCATAGTTGAAGTGTACCTATGATGAAAATTACAGGCCTCTCTCATCTTTTTAAGTGGGAGAACTTGCACAATTGGTGGCTGACTAAATACTTTTTTGCCCCACTGTACATACATACATACACATTTACATCTCATCGCTCATTAACACACTGAACTCAGGTACCGCACATCTCACTTTACCTCGCTCATTTGCACTATTCCGCACTACCTCATCTTAACAGCTGCTAGTTTGTTTATACTGCTTATTTCATGTTTACCTGCTATACCTCAAGTGCCCTTGACTGTTTGTTTATTTGAACCAATTTGTGTGTGTGTGTGTGTGTGTGTGTGTATGTGTGTGTGTGTGTGTGTGTATATATGAGTGTTTAGTCTACGTCTAGTTCATATCTAGAGTGTTTACACTGTTTATATTGTCTGAGTGTTTAGTCTACGTCTTGTTTTATCTAGTGTTTATACTGTTTATTTATACTGTTTATATTGTTTTTTTTTTTTCAATTATTCTATTTTTATTTATTGCATTGCCTGTTTGCACCGTGGGTCAGAGAGGACTGATATTTCATCTGTGCTGTATGTCGAGCATGTAGAGCATATTTGACAATAAAGTTGACTTGACTTGATCTGTTTGAACAGTTTTATCCACCCGTAAACTCCTGAAACATTGTGTACTTTTAGTGTTATAGTTTTACAACCTGTTACACACACACACACACACACACACACACACACACACACACACACACACACACAGTCTGTCTGTCTGTCTCTCTCTCTCTCTCTCTCTCGCTGTCTGTCTGTCTGTCTCTGTCTGTCTCTCTCTCTCACACAAACACACACCATTTGTTTTCTTCATTAAGCATCTTTCTAACTCAGCCTGTTGTGAAATGTTTGTCTGAGCGCAGCACCTGTTTTGCTTTAACACTGTCATCTCTCTATTCTTACACACACACACACACACACACACACACACACACACACACACAGAGAGAGAGAGAGAAGAGAAACACCCCCAAACACTGAGCTGGTGTAGTTTGCTGTGTGACGTATTATTTATTGCCTATTTACTGACTGTATGCTGTTATACAGAATCTGTAAATTACAGTGTGTGTGTGTGTGTGTGTGTGTGTGTGTGTGTGTGTGTGTGTGAGAGAGAGAGAGTGATATGCTCACTGTAGCAGTTGTTGGGGTTTTGTGTGCCGTTGATGTTTCCGTTCTCGTCGATGCTGAGGAACCACTGCGTGCGGCTGTACAGTCGGCGAATCCGCACGTCTCCTCCCTCCATGTAGTCGTAATTCCGAGCATAGCGTTCTTGC